>NC_048425.1:16702817-16752817 GCF_013103735.1 Etheostoma cragini | reverse complement strand
TACATAAAAAGGCAAGTGGGGTTGCTGCCAGGTAGTGTGAAAAATTGTCCAATTTGTTCTTGAGCTTAAATCAATGGAACAAGCCGAGGTGTTGGGCTCTGCCGCTGTAATAATGCTTCTCCCACGGCCACTGCTTCTCGTCTGCTCTCTTCATACAGCTCGGTCCCTTTCTCACCACGCGCTTTTCTCTTCATCTTCCTCCAGCTCGTTCCACACAATTCATGCTAAAAAGGATGGGCTGTGCTCCATGGCTTTGCTTGAGACTTTGTCTTTCTCTAATTCATCGGATTTTAGCTTGGTGTCTCATTTGCTTTTAATCTAATTTCCGTCTTTACACAGATCTCTTATATCATTTGTGCTTTTAAAAATGTCTCTCTTCCTGCATTGTAAAAATGTCCATTAAAGCCAAAATAACTGAGTAGAGCCAGACAGATAAAATGATTTATTGCCCCTAATGTAGTACGTTAACCTCTTGGAATTTCAGAAATAAAAGGATGGTGAGTTTGTTCTTTCTAAAATCATCCAGGTAGCCTGCCATATAATACCCCTCAGTACAAACATTGAATAGTTTAGTCCCACCTTGCTCTTGAGTCAGGAACGGTGGAAAATAGCTGACATTTTGTCTTGGTCTGTGTGAAACCAGAAGCAGAAAAGTGCTGAAAGGGAGGGTAAGGGCAACAATTTGGGCAAACTATTTACCCAGGCAGTGGCCAACTGCAGCGCTGAGTCTAACTAGCAACAATTTTGCCCGGGAGCCTGGGCGGTCCAGGATCAGACCCCACGTTACTGGGGTTTGTGCTGGCTGAATTGGAGGTCTGTTTCTCCCTTCCCGCCCCACGGTCTAATTCTGTTGGAAACACTGCACATGTTTTATGTATGTCATCATGTATTTACTAAATCTGTCTACATTGTTGTTACGTTGCCTTTTGCTTTTATCGATACATCTTTTCCAACTCAGTCAAGCTTAAAAACTTGGTTTTAATTTTTTTTAATGTTCAAATTGAAAATACCCATAAAAAAAGTTTGAAAAAACTTTCAAAAAAAGTGTTTACCCCCTGCAGTAAGCTGTGAGGACACCTGGGGCCCCAGACCCCCTGTTAGAGATCTTTGATTTAATGGTTTAATTAACCAAATGGGACTGACTGGAGACATTTCCAAATTCATCTGAAGTTTTATGTCTCCTTTCTAGGTGTAAACTTGCTAATAAAACAGTAAAAAGTGTGGTTTTATCACTCAAAGCTTTTGATAGAGTTGTTAATTGTGTTAGTGGGTGAAGGTTTTATGATCCCAAAAATGCAGGCTTGGATTTTCAGTCCTTCGCTTTTAATGGCCTCAATGTCTGCTTTCCAACTGCAGAATAAATAACAGCTAGTGATGCATGCGTGTGGGGAGTCGTGCTACTCCAGTGTCCAAAGGCAAACCAGCCAAAGCACTTTGCATTTCCTTTGCCAGGATTCAGAGAAGATGAACGATGCAATGAAAGAAAATTAAACATCATGGCTGGGGAGGGAAAGTGAGGCAGATGGAGCATTTTGCCAGCTCAAATGTAATAATTGTGATCCTGAGATTGCTGTGAGAGAGAGTGATGGGAGGAATGAAAATGACAGAAAATTAAAGTTTTAGAGACAAAGTTGAGTGACTGGTATTTTGGTGATGACAAACTACCTCATTACTCTGATTCAAATGTCAGTGGCTGGCCCTTAGCTCATTTGTTTTGCCGCCATTTAAAATGCTGTACCATGGGCTCTGATCCCTTTGCCTCCTCCGCTTTAATTGAATCAGATGATAAACAGCAGAAGAGTGTTAATTTGCAAGTGTGAGTGTGGGTTGTCTGCAAGTGTTAGTGTCTCTTTAGTCTTTAAATGTATGACTGCAAGTGTGTGTCTTAATATTCAGTGGAGATGGAGAACAGGATGTCTGGATGCTACTGCTGATTGTGTGAACATGGTTGCACGTTGTGAAATTTAGAGTGGTGACACACTACACAAGAGAATGTCCTGATTGTTTCCAACTTTTTTTAAGACTCTGAAGAAAGTATGAATATTTGAGCAAAGGTTATTTTTTAAATAATACATTTGCCTAAATACTATCAGAAATTATAGTCCTTCAAATAAACGCCGTTCACTGTTTGTCAATGCCCTGGAGAACAACAGTGTTTCTGATCTGACTCTCCAATCAGCAGTACACCATTGTTTGTCTGTGTCTGAAATGAAATCCTTTGCAGTAACGTAGTGAACGTGGGGCCGACTTATAATGCTCATAAGCACCGCATGGACACCAGTTGCAAAAGTTTATCGATCCACCAGGAGGAGCAGGGATTGTGGAAACTGAAGTTGTTCACTGCCTGAAATCAGCTGTTCCAGTTTTATGTGTAAGAGGGAGTGTGCCATCTTCATGCAAAATAATCCATTGACCGTGCCTATCCAGTCGAAGTAGACAAAAATCTTTCAAACTAACTTTTGTCCATCTGAAATGAAGACAAAGTCTTCAACTGTATGGCCTATATCTCTCTTAAAATGTTTTCAGAAACACGTTTCATTGAACTATTTTTATAAAATATGAGATCGTATTCCGTCCGAACCGCCTTGACAGTGGTTAAAAATTCTCGAGCAGCCAGGCCTACGTGACACGTTCATCCAATCAGCTGCAAGTCAGTGGCTGGGAGCATATGACGTTGCAACACCACACTCAAGTCGTGTAACAAAAATGGATCAGCACTTTAAGAAATAACTGTGTGCAACACTCATCCGCTGACTTTAAATGCAAAGGAGTATGAATTTGTCGTGAATATTAGACAAAGTTTTTAAAGTTCCCCCCTAACTCAATAAGTCCCAAACATGGAGTGATATTCAAGGGAGTCCAGGCACTTTCTCTTTGCAGTTCTCTGTGTATATAAAACTGTGAAAAAAGTCAATGGATTGCAGAATCTGCTTTTATTCTTTAATCATTCACCTTCACCCACCCAAATGAATTATTTTCACTCCCCCTCTACCAGTACCTGTGGGCTATTGCTTTTATAATGATGTAAGTCTATTGTATGATGTATGTCTTTAACACTTCATTTTGGTTATAGATTTAATGACTGTGTGTGGTGTATTTGGCCTTCAGCTTGTTTCTTCTGCAGATATCATCTACTGTATAAGAGCTGGAATTAAGGTGTGGGTTTACAGTTGGAAGCCCGGTGCATTTCAAGGGTGCCTCCGTGTCGGTATCAAACACTGTGAAATAGTGTTGGTGTTTGATGCACTGGGAATTACAACAGGCCCAGTTGGTTTTTGGGAACCACACAACGTCTGCAGGTAAAGAGATTATGGGTGCTGCTTTTAAATTGTATTAGTTGTGCAGAATGTAATTCTCCCATAGTCTTCTATTTAATGAGCCCTTCATTAGCATCTCAGTAAAAGTTTTTTTTACCTAAGCAAAATAAGGTCATCATAAGTTTCTGTAAATAACATCACAGAGTACAGTCCAAAGCGCAGTGAGATAACTGATTTGATTGGCACCATATAAATTAAATTGAATTGAAAATGCACATGTTAATACTTTATTATTTAGGTTCATAGACAATATGAAATACTATCAGACTTTAAAGTCATTAGGGGGGAAGTTGGAAGACTTATTCAGATCTTTAAAATGAGTAAAGAAAACTGTAAAAAAAATACACTGCTTTATTTAATGTGTAGACCACAGCACATGACTTTCATGTAAATCAGATGTTTGTCACATAAGGCTGACTTCCTGTTGTAAGTAGGTGATGCTTTTTCTTTGCTTGTTTGTACAGTCTAGCATTGCTCATAGGTTTTTGTGCGTCATTAAGTTTTCTTCAGTTTGAGTATATCTTGGGGCCATTTGTTAAAAGGTAAACTGAAAATATCCTTAATGTTAATTTATATTTGATTTTTATTTGCTGTGGCTCAGGGGAGGGGTCATAAAAGAAATTATTATGGAAGTTTATGTTTTATGTTTTGTCTCAAAATAAGAAACACTTACAGTGACCCCATGTTGGCTCTTCTGACTGTTCTTTAGCTGGTAGCCCTCATTGTGATATGTTGTCCTATTTAAAGCACTGGTAATCAGGATTTGGTAATCTTGAAAACTGTATCTAGATCAGGCTGATCCTGTCCAATCTTGCTTTAAAAAACTGGCATAGAAGTAAGACGGATTACCTGATCCTGAAAAACAAAAAATGGGATTTCCAAATCCAGATCATTTTAAACCAGATTCCGTATTTTGAACAACTGACCCAAAGGCAACAAAATGCATTGAAAGGGTAAATTAATTTAAGGGCATCAAAGGAACCTTGCCACACCCAAACTCAATCTAAATTACAATGTAGAACATGGGTGCAAAATTTAAAAAAAAATGAAAATTAACACACAATATCAAAGATAGCTGACTTCCTGTCAGATGACAGCATTTTAAAATATCTAACATTTATTATACTTGGGAAGAATGCTCCTGCCAAATTTTGAGAACATCAAAGCAACTTTATCCCAACCCTGGCTTGTGTTTTGGGGTGCTTAGCCCCTTTGCAATTTCCTTCAGGTCTGACATGTTCCAGTTTTGTGAGTTTTCCATTTTTGGGAGTTTTCCAGCATCCAAAGCACCTCAAGAATGTCACTGGTTTTATGGTTGGACCCTACTGAAAACCACTGAATCCAGCATTATCTTTTTGTATGCACAAAGTGACTTAACATTAATTTTAGTGATCTCCGATTTGCGTATTAGGGTAACATTCACCACCTACATAATGTATGATCTTACTGTATTTACGGTTATCTTTTAACCAACAGCTTAAGATAGAATTCCACATTGCCCGCCCTGATCCCTGGGACACACGAGGCCGCTGGTGCCGCCAATTGCACGTTCTGCAGTATAGAGCTCGCTAGTGCTACGCTTCCTTTGGACAGTCACCCACTTGCCCGGCTGCTCAGGGCCTGCCGGGGGACTGCTAACAGCAGAAACAGTATGTTGACTTGCACCAGCTACGGAGCGCTGGCTAGTTAGGGAAGCATACGATTTTGATTCCATGGTGCAAAGCAAAGCAGTTCTCACTAGCCAGGGCTCCTGGAAATGGGATGCCAGCACCCCCTGTGCTTACTTCCAGTATCAGCAGCAGGTCTTGGCACTGAGATGCCAGTGCCCCGAAGCCATACAGCAAACAAAGCAGCTCACTTGAGCCGGTACTCCTGCAAGTACAACAGTTCACTCTAGCCACTTCTGGCACCGGGAGTCTTTTAAAAACGCAACAACCTCTTACCACACAACATCCATCTGCACACCAATGCAGCTTCTTCTGCCGGTTTTGGGGGTTTCTACATGGAAGATGGTTCACAGCAGAGCAACACCTCAGGCTCACAAGTTCCAGAGCATTTGTGCTTCAACACAACAAGTCACTCTTCATTTATGAGTACACACAAGTGGCTACTTGATTCTGGTTCTACCAGCACTTCTGCCATACACTTTTTTTGTCTGGCATTGCTCTGGTTCATTACCCTGGTCAGTAATGGACACCACAGCCTTCAGAGGCATCCCTAAACCTTGCTGTTAAAAATAATGGGCAGTTAATTCTCCCAATTGTTCACCACTACATTTTTTCCGATCATCCGTGGCTTTTCAAATGGTATCTCATAACAATTATTACAACCGTGGGCCATTAGTCCCCCGAATTCTTCCATCGCCTCGTCCATTCATTAGATCACAACAATCTCATTTTCCACTCAAATGTATCTGTTGATACATTTGGTCCTTGCTAGTAAAAAAGACAAATACAGATACATTTCAAAAGTTTAGAAGGAGAAATATTAGGTACCGTTTTTAGGTTCATACTTGTAATGCTAATTGATCAAGTTTACATGCTTTTATATTATGCTTATTTTTCTTGTACTGCCAATGGCTGCTGCCTCCTGAGACGTTGTTGGAGCACCTGTCTCTTGAAGCTCCCCTCCCGAAAAAGTCTTGTCTGTTTTCACATCTCCGGAGTCTCCCTGAATCTCCACATCTGTTCTCTGCCATCGCTGCCTGCATACAGTCCTTTGCAGCCGGAGACTACCCGCAACATAAAAATAGATGAAAATCACAATTTTTCCGGATTATAGCTGCCCACGCCTATGATTTTACAAAGAAAGAAGTTACTTTAATGTATTATGTTATTTAGTTCCATTCAAAAATTTAGAAAACGTGGCCGGGTTGGTAGAGCAGGAGCACATTTACATAAAGGTTTATGCCTCGATGCAGAGGTCCAGGGTTAGAGTCCGAACTGTGATGATTTCCTGCATGTTTCCCCCTCTTTCTCTCTCCCCTTTCTCATCTAGCTGTGCTGTCTATTAAAGGCGGAAAAGCCCCAAACAATAATCTTTAAAAAAAATGAAGGAAACAACGTCCACTTTATCACATTTCTTGTAGTTCTCGCCACATGATAATCCATTTATATGACAATAGTATAGGTGCATATGTCACATTTGTAATACTTGAAATGACACCCACTGCAAATAGAGTGGAACTGTCAAACTTCCACTGGCTTGGAGTTTCATCCAACCTGCCTTCAGGCGAGGAGGGGAAAAATTTATTTTTGACATGCACTTCTTACCATGTTTTTGGCCCACTTTTAAGTTGACTTGACTTCTGAAACTCACTAGACAAAGAATACCAACTTTAAAAAACAATTGTATATTCACTATAATAAGTCTTATTTGACGTTTCAAATCAAAGGTTGAATGCATACTCTTGATTGTACCTGCAGTGGAGAAGAGTTGGAGAGTTAGACCTGATTAAGTCCATTCAAAATAAATCCCTAAAACACACTGCCAGATTACGTTTGGTTTTATTGGCTCTAACATGGAATTCGCTTTTGATTAAATTTTCAGTAAATCAAGTGGAATTCAGTATAATTATCCTCATGTATTATATAATACTCACTAGCTATAGTTCAACCAGTCCTGGGTTTATTGTGAAAGGCTGAATAATCACAATCCATGGGTTTGCCATTCTGCATTAGACTCTGCTATCAATAAGTAAAATCACCATGTGAACGATTTTTCTGATTCACTATACCTTGATTTCCTGCTATGCTAATCCACGCTGGTATAACCAAACACCAGGCAATTTATGTGACGTGTGATCTCCTTGTTGTTGCTCATCTAATTGTTTCTCATCTGATTCAGTATTACTGTCTCCAGAGCCAATGCTATGTTTTATTGATGATATAAATATATAATACAATAAATAATTAATCAAAAGTATGTTTTCTTTATGCACTAGTGCACAAGCCTTCAACTTTTTGTGTGAATAGGTGTGCGTGCATGCATTTGTGTGTGTGCTGACAGGGTAATGAGCTCAGGGATATGCTGTGTGAACAAGGATAGAATTGTGACAGCATATTGAATGGAGATGAATGTGTGCTAAGAGGATGACTGGCAGAGCTAACAACAAAGTAAAGCAAGACAGACCTCAGACCTCTGATCCCCTCCACCTCGCAGCTCAAATATCAGCTGCTCCCTGACAGCCACTCAAATAAATAATTCAGAGCTATCAGCCCTCCCACGCTTCAAATCCCTTTTAATTGCATTGCCTTTTTCATTTTAAATGTACTAAAAAAAGATGACTGAATAGATTTAAACAATGCCCTACTTATGGTAGACAGAGATATCTGAGAAAACTTGAATTTGTTTAGTCAAAATAAAATTGGATTTGGCTGCTTTGATATTGTGTTTCATTTTTCTTCAGTGTCAGTAATGTTTTCTAATTCATATTTTGACCTACAGTACATATTGAACAGTACTGGTATGGAACTGTCGGGTTGTTCAAAGGCAGTGCAAACATTCTGAAAACTTAATAATGTTACGAAATAATATTAATTGTACAGTAAGTAAATATTTTAGGTCAACGTTTGTGGGGAATTTATAACACACGGTTCCATAACACAGCCATGCAAAGTACAACAGAAATAAGTGGATTTTATTAAAACAAAAGAATGACCTTTAAACAATGCTATGATACATATAATGACAAAATAAAGAAAATTAAACTTAAGTAAAATAAATACACATAACAGCATGAATGAGGGGTACGTGAAATAGCAGTAGTTATACTGAATAATTCATTTCTGATGAAGAAAATGAAAACTGTGCACCACTGGAAAAGTAGTTAACCTGCTTCAATGAAAGACATACATTTTTAGTGTACTTTTCAACAAGTTGCATTACATGTTTGTTAAGGTCTTTTTCAGTCAGGTTTGTTTGTGTTTTGTCATTTAGACATAAGGCAACTTGATAACATAGAAGAGTTAAATCACACATTGTAGAAACATCCACACATTGTCTTCTTCATCATTATAAGAACACAGAAGTCCAGAGACTGTAATTAGCTTCTAGGTTCTGACCTTGTGTATTTAATATTAAGCACACAGATTCCAGAATGGGACCCGCCCTCTGCCTGGATTTTCTTTTCTTATTTTCTTTGTGGAGACGTTTATGGGCGTTAGCATCAACCTTTAGCCCCTCGACCGAGATGGTACTAAAACATAGTACACTTAGTATAAGGAAATAGGGTTATGAATGCTCCAATCACACCTTCAAGCCTTATACATGTGCTGCCTTCTCTGTCCAGACTTTAGGCCCAATACCATCTGCAATTGCAACAACTCCCGCCAGAACATAGCTCCTCTTTGATATCCTTCCAGGAATTTTAAAATTAGTTTATTTTCCTGTTTTAGCACCATAAAAATCTGACTTATGCACATGCCAGAGTATTTATACACATGACACGTTTTCCTTGTTCACAAGATCATTGAGACACTCAAAAGGCTACTTCTCAAAACCTGTCAAGGCAGAATCAAATCAATCAGCATTTTATCAGTAACACTAAATTCCGTTCAGGGTGTATTCTCGAAGCACTTATAGCTTCTCTAGGGCTTATTTCATGCTTGGTAAGCCTTTGCAAACAACAGACAGTATTCATGTTTGCACTCACTTAATTACTTCTTGTGTTGTCTGATCACCAGAGGCACCAAAATGGGAAGACCCAACAGTGCAGCATGTAATCAGAGTTTAACAACACGTGAACAACAACAGATCCCAGATGCCAATTGAGACACCATTGAACACAAATCAAAGTTGATAATTTATCAAGTATCCAATTGTTACACCTGTCTACAAATAATCCGATCAGAATGCGCTTGAAATGACACAGAATACACATTATGAGGCAAAGTAATATGAAGTTTAGAAACACCCATGTATAACCATGAGTACTGATCGGTTTTCTTGCTCTGTTTAAATGCCTGACATGATAAAGTGAAAACAAATGGCAATTCAGTCTGATTATCCTCTAGCCGTTCTAACTACCAAATATATTAAGATAAATACTATGCAAAATGCGAGAGTTTCTAGACTTAATGTGAGCACTTGTAGAATACAATATGAGAACTTGCATAACAAAATCTGAACTTTTATGTTAAAATGTATATTTGTAAAAAGATTCAAAGTCAAGTCAAAAATAAGAAAAAAAACACGAGAGCTTGTAGAAAAAAATCTGATCTTGTAAATTGAAATTTGCACCTATGTTCTAAATGTGAAGATTGATATTTACATAAACACAATGACAGCTTCAAACTTGTAATGCAACATGTATTCATAATATTTGTTTTTACTTGATTCCATTTTCCATCACAACCACAACTCAGTGATTACAACCTCTCGAATCTATCACTTGCAACTTAATGTGCTCTCTCGCATCACAAAGTGGTGAATATACAAGCAGATTCATTGTGCTATGCACCTGAGCGGAAATGGTCACATGGCTCAGAATGAAGAAAATCATTGTGAGGTAACAAAACATATTGCGAGGGAACACAGCAGTTGTCCCCTCATAAAGTATTGCTGTGACCCTTCCAAGGTTCCGTAAAGATCAGTTCACGAGTGTGAATATTTTTTCAAGTGCAAATTTCATTTTTGTTCTGCAAGTTCTCACATCTTATTCTACAAGTGCTCACATTGAGTCCTAAAACTCTCACATTTTGCACCATGTTTACCTTCATTCAAATATTAACTTGTTTTTAATAACTGCAGCTCCTTGCTGCAATTACAACCAGTTAATGTATTGCTATATATGATATAATGACTGCTAAATAAGTATTGATATAAAGCCTACTTTGAACCATGCAAAGTGTTCATTGTTAGATGTTGCTGTGATGTATCATACACATATATAATGTTTTCAATCTATGAGTGCTTTGAATCACACACACACACACAAACACACACACAGTACAGGTCATAAATCTTCTGCCCTTAGATGTGAGTAATACGGTTCTTTCACTTAGTTCATCCTACATACTGGCCTCTGATGTTAATTGATGTGAACTTATTTACGGCTCATTGCTCCGGGGCTTCCCTTGTTTGGTATAAACTAGCAGGGGGTCAATTTAATGATGCTGATTTATGTGTGCACAAGGCTGCACTGTGTGTGTGTGTGTGTGTGTGTGTGTGTGTGTGTGTGTGTGTGTAGCGTCAGTACATTACAGAAGGACAATCTTGGACAGAACATTTTTGGTTTGCATCTTTTTCCCCTCATGATGCTTAGCTTGGCCTGTGTGTCCCTGCAGAGCCCCTGTAGAGAGTGGTGGGTAAGAGTTTACGACCTGGAGTTAAACTCACTTTGCCATTTATACAGGAAATGGACTTGACTTTCCAATGAACTTGACCTTTGAAGTCCCTATACGATTCTCACTTTACAATATTCAACTGTCCAGTCTAACTTGTCTTTGTTATAGTCCTGCATTCTTTTTCTCTCACCTTCAGTCTGTGGTTTAGGCTTTTAATAGCTTAAAACCATAATTGGTTACATTGCCGAAGCAAAAAAAATCCTGTGCGCATTGTATGACAAAAAGAAAATCCAATAGAAGTAATTATTGTAAATATAGGGAATGATTTTTTTCAAGTTTTGCTTGGATTTCTTGAAAGTGTAAGTAAGGGTTAATGTCCGATGAGGTGTCCATTGTTACCTATTAATGGACAACAGCGAGGCGTGAACCGTCCGACACGCAAGCGTGGCATTTCTGTTTCGCGGCTGCGTGGATCTGCACACCAGAAATGTGTCTTATGCAACGCTGCTGCTGCTTGGTGATGTACAGGGAGGGCTATCTCGGGACATAGCACCGACAGATTTGGATCACCCTTGGGGATATATGGGGAGAGAGTTGTAAACATAAGTATATAGGCTACTGAATTGATTAAAGCAAGATAATGTTGGCAGTATTAACAGCAAAATAGCTTACAGAGTATTTTATTCTGTATGACAGATGCAATATTTGAGAATCAATTTTTATATTTACATCTGCGTTGATGTCAAAACCTAGAGACTTTCAAACATCAACATGTCATTTATTAATATGTATTAGTGTCAAAATGACATATAAACATCTTTTCCTTTTCTATTTTGTCGGAAAAGCTTCCAACACGCTTGCAATGCAAACGTTATTCTCTGCTCCAGGTAATAGAACAGACCTTTGTATACAACACACAATTGTATATTTCCGTTGACTCTACCAACACTAATCACTCAAGCAACCTCCACTTGTGCATTGCAGACATCATTAATTGGATGGCATCAAACTTTTTAAAGCTAAAAAAATAAATACAAAGTTATTATCAAAATCATATTTCTTCCTACCTAGGTCCCCTATCATTTTCTATTACGGATGCTTGCAGAAATTTAGGAGATATCTTAGACATCTCAGATAAACACCTCAACTTTGAGCACAACATAACATATTTCTTATTACTGCGGTCACCTTAACCTGTTTCTTCCAATAAACAAAACATTAGGTTATGCCAAAGACTTAGAAGTCATACATTCATTTTATCCCGGTTAGATTACTGCTAAACACTTTTTTCATGCCTCACACCAAAACCAGAACTTCAGGTCATTCAAAATGCTACAACCAGACTCATAACCAGGTCCAACAAGAAAGAGCACATACTTTGTGATTTTTTTAAACCACTTGATTGGTTTTCAGTACATTTTAAAATTTTAACAATCACTTTTATTGCTTTTATAGGGATAGCTCCAAAATTATAAGAGAACCTTAGGTCCTCTGATAGGACTCTTGGTCAATCCCTGGTCAAACCTTAAAACTAAAGGTGAGTTGGCTTTTCTGCTCGGGGCCTTCAGTTGAAAAATGACCTGCCCGGAAGAGATCAGAAAAGCCAACACATTGTCTTCTTTTACTGCTCTTTTAAAAAATCACTATTTAAGACTTACTTTTAATTGAAATTACTAAAAAGCAATGAACGCTTCGGTGAACATACAGTGCTGTCTGCCCTTGGCTGTCAGGTCTCCCTATGTCTATTTTGTTCATGTTATAAATTACTGATATTCTACTCATTGTCAGCCAATGTCAATCATCTCTGTCGATTTCTTGGTCACTGGTCACCCCAGGGTTAATATCGGAGCAGTAATGGAAGAGGAGTGTTCAGAAAGGAAGTGAAAGAGAGAGAGAAAGAGGGAGATAAACTTAGTGGAGGCTAATGAGGCTTCATTAACTGTAGCTAATTGGGGCTTTAACCTCTGGCTGAGGCTGTCATGATGCTTCTCTTTGCCAGCAGGGAGACTCGTGGGAATCAGGGCAGAGTAGGCACATGAAAAACAGTATTTATCCTCCGGCAGTTTGACAGGCGCCACTCAAACCAAATTAATTTCCACAAGTCAATGTCAAAACTGTGAACAGATGAAATGAGCAGGTGAAATGAGTAGGAGAGAAAAGGCTGTAAGAGAGAAAGAGAAAAAAGGGAAAGCAGAGGGAGGGAGAAGGGAGGGAGGTGAGAGGAGTGTGTTAGGGGAAGACGAGTGAGGTTTGAGCTTGCATCATAATGAAAGGAAGTTTTTTTTTTCTTCTCAGCGAGGCAAACACTCAATCAAATAAAAATGAAGATCCTGGTCTCAAATTGATTTCTGGTCTCTTTTGCAGGCTGGCGGGCCAATCAGCACAGCTGAATGGTTTGATAGATGGCTTGGGAGAGCAATAAATGAGCTGCCAAGCTACAGAAAAATCAAGGATGAAAAGCTTTTTATTAAGTGCCTTACCTTATCCTCCTCTATTCTGTGCTGGTGTTAAATACAGATGCAGTCTCCTGGAATTTCGCCTTCCAACCGAAGGCCTTTCAAGTGCCTTCCTGTTCCCTCCCAATCTCCAGCTAACTTGCAGGTGCTGGAAGCGCCCCCCCACCCACCACTCCTGTTTTCTGACAGGGCTTGTCTAGATTCCATTTAAACACGCCATTTATTCAGTTGAAGGGTGCAACACAACGCTTCCTTCCCTAAACACAAAACAATGTGTGAAGTAGCCTATACTGAAACCCTGATTTGAAGTGTCGGAAAGTAAATAAGTACATTTACTCAAGTACTTACAACTAACAACTCATTAGCTAATGGTGGCGAATGATAGCTACTGTTAGTATATTTAGATATTGCTGTGTGTAATATTAAATGGTCAATATAGTGCATTTATATAGCTCTTTTCTGGACGACACAAAGCCCTCTACATTACCTGTACCATTAACCACATTCACACACACAATAGTAGTGGCCAAGGCTGACCTGGCCACCTGCTCATCAGAAAAACATTCAACATCATTCACACACCAACATCATGGCACAGCCATCGGGAGCATGTTGGTCTTGAGTATATTGTTGATAGATTTATAACCTTGTTAGATGTGACAGCCAAATCAAGACTACATAAAATGTAGACTCTAACACTCTACGAAATGTTAAGCTGTGATTAGGTTGTGTGTAAAGCCCTTTTAATTAAGACAGACATTAAGAGTAGCTTCTTATTGCAAAAGTGGTTCAGGGCTGTAGAAGATTAATTGAAAATGGTTTGAAATGTATGCTCTCACTCAAGTAGTCAGCTGCTGGCACGCAGCCCCCATGACAAGAAGTAGAGCGTGCGGAGCTAAAGTTTGCTGCGCGCAATCAGTGAACAGGGTTTCAATAATATGTTTATTGAATAGAATTATCCATGGATATTTTCAGCCCTGTTGTCTCAGCATTATAATGCTATGTGAGAGAGCAAGGTTGGGGTTTCGTACCTACTTACCACAAGAGGTTTTGGTACTCAGTAAAAAGTATCGTTACTCATGTGGACAAAAATCTGAAGTGCCAGTACTCAATACCGGTGAGCCATTTTTGACACTGGTCAGGGATTGAACAATGGACAACCGCTCTACCTCCTAACCACCGATACTAAGTTAGTTTAATGTTATGACTCTTCTCTTCCACTTGCTACTGTTAAATCTATATCTAAGCTACACTTTGTTATTATTCTACCTTTTTGTGCCCGCCATGGCCGTTGGTAAATAATATGCCACTTTATTAGCATGTGTCTAAACCTTTATGTTGTTTATGCACCCATTCTCTTGTTCAGCACTGTCTTTTCGCATCCATCCCACATTTGAGCAATTCTTTCTTAAATAAGTATATAAATCAGCAGTATTTCACTAACTAAACAAAATGTATTTCTATTGGTTGCTCTGCCAGCCATTTAAAATCCATTTTGTTGAGCAACCATATTTACCAAATTCAATTCACAGTATTTAGACCGTAATGATGTCTGACTGTCTACAATGTTGTAAACATTGGCAAACAATGCATGATTATAATGCTTTGGTTTCCTATTATGAGCATGGAAATTGTGTGTGTGTGTGTGTGTGTGTGTGTGTGTGTGTGTGTGTGTGTGTGTGTGTGTGTGTGTGTGTGTGTGTGTGTGTGTATGAATGCGTTTTGTAATTGTGACAAAAATTGGAAGAGAAATGGGAGGAAGACTACTTACAATGCAATGGAGTTACAGCATATATAGTATAATACATAACTGTCAAATAACTACAATAAGTCCTACTTAACAAACAAACAGGACAATAGTCTACAGTCTACATGATGCCATGCTCATGGTATTGTATTTAGTAGTCAGTCGAATAAATCTACGTGCGGGGATTTTTCAACTCGTCTTTACTGTTATAAGCCATTGCCTGAGACGCTATACCTGAATCCCAATGCCATTACTGTATTTAGAAATGTTGTTTTGTTGTATAGTAACATTATGTGTTGTTATTGCCATAATGTGTGCATAGTTCTGCAGTTGGATAGATAAAATAAATGTGAAATAATACATGAAATGAAACAAACAAACAACTTTGCAACACAGCTACTATATAAACTTCTCAAAGAATTCTCAAATCAGTTAAATTTTCAGCATGGAGTATCTCAAAATAATTTTAGTGAATACTGAATTTATTTATTTTTGGTCAAATCTTACTGCATGGAAACTCGTGTCTGGTTTGAACCTTGATCAGGTTCTTCAGATCAGATAGTGATAAATCCTTTAGCGTCACACACTGTAGAACACCATGGGGAAACATAGTCTTTATACAAAAAGATGTTTCACAGCTTCAAACTGTAGTGTATACATTTAACTAACTCTATGTCCCTGTGCCTAGGAAATGTTGATTTGAATATCAATGCCATCAGTATCGTGGTTAAACTGTTGCTTAGTTTATGACAAATCGCTTTGGCTGTGCTTTCTAACATGATATCATTGTGCTGTCTGAGCAACTTTAGCCTTTACAACAGAGCCGCTTCAATACACTTGATAGATAAAGTTTCATTACAGAGTTCTCTTTTGATTTGTGTTTGTCACTGTGTGCGTGGGAAAATAATGTAAACAGAGAGCGATGCCAGTAATGTTATGCGCCATGACATAGGTCCCCGAAAAAGGCCAGGCTGATGTTAGAAGTCCCTCTAGTGGACAAAACGTGTAACAACAACCACATGCTTATAGTGGCATTGATTATGCATACGCCTGAGAGGTGTAGTACATATTAAAAATGCATTTGAGCATTAAATATTTAAATAGTATTTGATTGAAAAAAACAAAACAAATGAATTGATATTGTATTATAGAGGAAGACTGACAGCTTGTGTGTGTGTGTGTGTGTGTGTGTGTGTGTGTGTGTGTGTGTGTGTGTGTGTGTGTGTGTGTGTGTGTGTGTGTGTGTGTGTGTGACAGACTTTCCAGTCAAACACATTCAATATAAACTAGAAGTGTGTGAGCAAGATGGCAGCCGGAATGCTTGAGATGTTTTATTTTTTACCTAATTATAAGAGATGTCTTAGACAATGGCCTTAGAAACAGAACGGATGAGAGCTTACAAAGCAAACAAACTTTTAGTTACTAAACAGTTGGACTATGTTGGACATGTTTCTGTATCCCGGCTGGTACCCAGCCAGGCATAAATTAAAGGCTGGCGTTAACAGCAAATTAACGTCGGGGATTTAATCATCTATATGTGCCTGTCTGGGGATATGTTCCGGTCCAATGCCTGACTTTGGACCTAGAAATGTGATGGAAAGTGTGACAAGTGATATGGTACGTGGGCTTTTCCAGTCGACACAGTGATGGGAGCAGACATTTGTCCATGAGTGTGGCTGACCTGGGTGGAGGGAAGTGTCACGGAGGGAGCGGAGCTGGGCCTGCGAGACGCGTCGGTGTCCCTTCTCCCAAAAATCACCAAGATTAATCCCCTTAGTAACAGCAATAAAATGGGACTTTTTACCGAGATTAAGGCCGCCAAAATTGAAATAGAGAACTATTTTTAAATCAGCAGAGACGTAAAGCTGGAGGTGTGTGTTTATGAGAGTGGACATTGTTTTTAAATCAGAAAACAGACTTGAACAATGACCAAATTGAAGCAGTGTGGTTAGACATTTTGTTGCCGAAGAGCATGCCTATCTCAGTTGGAGCATGCTACAGGCCACCTGACCAGACAATGTTTACAGACTTCTGCAAGAAGTCTTCTCAAAGTATTTGGACTTTGTTAAATCAGAAGTTATCATGATAGGAAATTTTAAAACTGATTCTCAAAAGACGGACTTTTCGTAGAGCCTTGGAGGTGACACGGAGGAAAAAAACAACAACTTAGGGCACAAACACTTTTGCGAGATCTTGAGTTTCATTTGCGAGATAATGAGTTTTATTTGATATTTCGAGTTTCTAGACTGGATCCCAGCCGAACTTAGCCCCGCCCACAACATTTGAAGTTTAGTTTGGACTTGATCCATTGTGGAGAAACTTTGCTCAAACAAGAGCTGTTCAGACCAATCAAATTGTCAGGGCGGGCTTTATACGATGATGGACAGATGATCAACAGTACCGTCAACCACGTCACCAAAGAAGCTTGGGTTTAATTCATTTACAACAAAGCTGTCTGCCGCTGGAGAATTGAGATGTGTAGATTCCGCCATTGCGTCTGTTATAGTAGATTTTGACAACGTAGTCATTTATAAATCCTCAACCGGCCTGTCTCAGCTCTACTCAAACCAGCTGATGGTGTCGCTGCAACTCAGCTGTTCAAAGGGCTGGTTTTGGAAGAGACTTTGTTTCAATGGGAAATAGAGAGGTCAGCAAGGTTATAATCGTTAACGAAAATAAACGAAATAACAAAGTTGGGAAAAAATATTGTTAACTGAAATAAAAATAAATAGGAGGCATTACAAAAAACAATAACTGAACTAAAACTGTAATGTCTGTTTGCAAAACGGAGAAAACCCTAGGACGGAGAACGCTACATGCCTGCTTTCACTGGCGAGCTGCTGGTTAGTAAATATGCAGGAACACCAAAAGCGGGAGGAAGCGTGGGTAAATATTATAATATTAACCCTCCTGTCGTCCTGGGGTCAAATTTGACCCTTTTTAAAAGTTTTTACAGTTGAAATTTTGGATTCTTTATCCAAATTGTCCAAATATTAAAAGTAGGTGTTTTATTTCCCCCAAAAAAACTTTGATAAAAGACAAAAAAATATATCATTTTTTGCAAAGAGGTTTCTTGTCCATGAATTTGAAAAAGAAAATGGTGTAAAACTAGTGGTGATATATTGGTGATCATTTGAAAGATAAAGAAAGCAGTGCTCAATTGCCGTAGTTCTATAAAAGTCAGGTCATTGAAGGTATAGCAAAGAAGCACTTGATGACTGCTTGAATCTAATTAACTGGTCTGCTGTGTTGCAATGGATGTATGTTGATAAAGCATGGTGCTGTTTTAAATGTGTGTTTTTAGAAGTTGTAGACAAATTAGCCCCATTTCAAGTAGTAAGAATAAAATGGAGGACAGAACCCTGGATAAATGATGATATTCTTGAGGCAGTTAGGATGAGAAATAAGAAGTATAAAAAATTCAACAGAAAAGTATGACAAATGATCAGGATCAGGATTGAGTACAAGACGGTGAGAAATAAAGAATGAAACAAAGCTAGCAGATTAGTGGTCAAGGCTTACTTGCCGTTATGGGTGTCCCTCAAGCTTGGCTGGGAAAGTTACACCAGAAAAGTTGGCAGTGGCAGATAGCTTTAACAACTACTTCTCATCAGTTGCTAGTTAACTGGTCGATCCTTGATATTTCAGCAAGAGGTTAAAGCAGATGGCTTCTCTTTTGAAAATGTATCAGACCAAACAAACTACTAGCTTTGACAATCCGTCTAGATTCTTAAATGTAAAAGGACTGTTATATACTGCTTTTCTAGTCTCAACAATTACTCAAAGCGCTTTTGCACAGTACAGGAACCATTCACACACATTCATACACTGCGGCCGAGGCTGCCGTACAAGCTTCTACTTGCTCATCAGATAAACACTCACACACATTAGCACTCCGATGTGCAGCAGCGGGAGCAACTCGGGGTTCAGTGTCTTGGCAAAGGACACTTTGACATGCAGGACCAGGGATCTAACCACCAACCTTCCTACCACTCTACTACGGAGCCACAGCTGACTCTTAAGAGATGCTGCTGAGGTTATCACCCCATGTATCAACCATATCATTAAAATGTCTATAGAGCAAGGGCATTTCCCTTGACAAGTATCTAGTATCTCACAATCTTCTCTATTAGTTCCAGTCTGGCTTCACATTTCACACACACCTGTTAATTGTATCGAGATAACTAGGTAGATGAAGGTAATTTTTGTGGTATGGACATGCTAGACCTACAGTAGGCCTTTGATTCCCTTGACAATTGACATTTTGGTAAACAAATAATTGGTTTTATAACTTAGCAGTCAGATGGTTGAGTTCTTATCTGAAGAATAGGGAGCAGGTGGTGGATATTGGTGAAACAATATTTCTACCACAACGCATAGACTGTGTGTAGAGTGTGTTGGGTCCACTTTTTTTCATTCTATGTATAAATGACCTTCTATATGTTCATATTAAAAAATGTATATGCAGATGACTTTGCATTATTGGTTTAGTTGAAAGAACTTTCAGTCTAGAACTATTGAATGTCAGCAGGTGCATCACAGATAATAGCCTACCGCTTCACTTATGGAAAACAGAAGCCATACTGTTTGGGACAGAGATAAAACTGAAAAGATCCCCTGATTTTAAGGTCTTAGTTGGGGATAATGTGATTGATTTAAAGGCCTCAGTTACCTTGGGTGTGTACTGGGCTGACACTTGTCTGGAGTGAGCCAAGAGCAAAAGGTACTTACCAAAGTGTAAATGTAATGTGCTGTATTTATATAGCACTTTTCCAGTCTTAACGACTGCTCAAAGCGCTTTTACATCTACAGGAAACATTCACCATTCACACACATTCATACACTGTGGCCGGGGCTGCCGTACAAGGTGCCACCTGCTCATCAGATAAACATGCACACACATTCACACTCCGATGCGCAGCACCGGGGGGAACTCGGGGTTCAGCGTCTTGCCCAAGAACACTTCGACAATGACTGCAGGGGCGGGGATCGAACCATCAACCTTCCAATTGGCAGGCAACCGCTCTACAGCTGAGCCACAGCCGCCCCTATGTATGTATGTAAGTATGTTTCTTGGCCAGAATCTCAAGGTTTCTGGACAGGAAAGCGATGTTAACTCTGGCAAGTCAGCCTTATTTTAACTATGCGTGCCGCTCATGGTACAACGATGTCTTAAAGCACCTGCAACATAGGCTTCAGCGTGCTCAAAATAAGGTTATAAGGCTTTCTTCTGAAACTCCCCATGAGATCTCATCTTAAAACTTCTCATTTTGAGACTATTGGGTGGTTAAAGTAGAAGATTGTCTCTCCGAGTCACCTGTACATAGGACTGTGTAGGGGGTTGTCCCCAAATATTTATCCAATTATTTTAAGAGATGTTCACAGCTACTCCACGAGGGGCAGCTCTGCTGATTTTGTACCTCCAGAAGTTAAGAGTAATTTAGGTAAGGAGTCCTTTTTGTTTGTAGCAACAAGCCTTTGAAACAGGTTGCCAGGAAATCTAAAGATGATCAGAAGTTGAGGTTTTAAGCAGGGGCTGAAAAAATGGCTCAGATGCCAATCTTAGTATGACTTTTTATTACTGTATTGTCTTGATGGATCCAATACTATATGTAAGGATGTAATGATCCACACATACAGAGCTTTATTGAGTTATCCTAACTTTTTTTTGTTTTTAATATATGGTGCAAAGCTGTATTGTATCTTATAATGAAATGGTTAATAATATCAATAAATTCAATCAAATCAGAATAAATGTTACTCCAAATAAATTGTGTTGATATGTTAAAAAGCAAACAGCACCTTTGTGATACATTAAGCTTAAATTACAATTGCTAATTGGATAGATGTAGATTTAACTAATGCGTATTAACATGAATTATAAATCACCCAGACAGCAGTATCTGTCTTCTTAATTGAGCTTTGAGTCAGTGTCTGTCCTGGCTTGATAGAACCCGGCTCTGACTCGTAATGTGGGTTTTAAAGCTAGTGTGTATGTGTGTTCTCTGGCGGAAAAGGTCACTGCTTCTCAATTAAATCCAATCTCCCGATATGCAGCCGCCCACCTCCAGACATGTTGCAGCTACCAAACCAAAATATAACCTCTCTCTTTCGGCAGTAGGGAACTGTGACGACGCTGCTGTTCCCCTGTGTTCTTGGAAATGAATGTTGGTTCTTAATAATTTAACAAGCTCTTGTGCCAGCAAAAAAAAGCAAAGGAATGTGAAAGGATGTCAGCACTGTAAATGAAAATGTGAGAATACCAATGGTGAAGAAGTGTTCAGATGCTTTAGTAAAGTCAAAGTACAGTATTGTATAAAAAATACTTGTAGTGTTCTAATACAATAAGATCAATAAATATTATACATTAAACTTTAGAAATGTGTAAGCAACCAAATTAAAGTCAGTTACTTAATTTATGGAGCTCGCGTTTTGTTTCTTTATTACATGCGAGAAAATAAATGATCTGAGAGAGAAAAAAAAAATGTTTAAGACAAAACGTTATTACACTGATAGCAAAAAAGCATTTTATGAGAGAAAACATTTTTTTGTGAGAAAAGGTTTCCAGACCAATAGCAAACAAATCTCTCTCAAAATACTTTTTTAAACTCTCAAATATATATCTTTTGCTAGTGGTGTGGAAAAAAAATTCTCTCAAAACATTTTTCTTCTTGCTCACAAAGTCTCTCCTCTTGATTTCATTTTTGCTCTCATCTCAGGATTTTTCTCTCAATGTGAAAATATTGTCAAGGGCGGGGCCAGAAACAACTCATCCCAGAGATTTGTTCATTTCTACAGCTAATGGGGAAATCAAAGACCAGCAATGTATGAGTAACAAATAAAAGCCATTAATTTGGTTGCATACTTTAAATTAAAGACAATGTTATGAAAAATGTTTTTGATTGCCTGTAAATCATCCCTTCTACAATCTGACCTCGGGACACTAAACAAGAAAGACATTGTAACGTCAATGCAATATGCTAAATCCCCAGGCCCTTATGGATTCATCTCAGATTTCTGCAAAAGAAATTCCAACCATTGTTAGTATCTGTGTTTTGTTAAATCCTCTGAACTGGTTCACTTCCCTATTCATTTAATCCAGCTAGTATCTCAAAATCCCTTGGACTGCATTTCTGACAGCCCATTTCCTTATTACATTACATTACATGTAATTTAACTGACGCTTTTATCCAAAGTGACTTCCAATTAAGTGCTTTCAACCTTGAAAGGTGCAATCTACAGACAACAAGTAGTAAGTGCAAGAACATTAGCTTTGAATAAGCAAAACTACAAAGAGCCATGTGAAAGTGCAGCTGCAAGAATATATATATATATATATATATATATATATATATATATATATATATATATATATATATTGGTGTTTGTGTGTGTGTGTGTACACATACAATTTGCTTTACGTGGATGATTACGTATTGCAAGGCAGAATTGCGATACTGAAAATAAATGTACTTTGCCAACTGAATTTCCTGTTCACCATGATGCCTATGCCTCCACCACCTAAGTACTTTGATGAACTTTGTCCCCGACCACTAAATTCAAATGAAATGATAAAAGAACTTGTTTTCATCTACGCCCGTTACAGCGACCAAAACCTTCTGGAAGCTTGGCAGTACCAGACTAAGTTGTACTACTGGTCATTTCAAATAAAGCCATTGACAATCTGGTGCAATGAGAATGTTGTCACACCCTGGTTCTAGATAGAGAAAGAGATGGTGAAACAGACTATTTTGTGAATTGAAACCTAGATCTGTGTGCACAAAGTTTGGGCCAATCAGAGGCAACTTCTTGAAAATTTGGTTTGCTGGTTTGCTAAACCATATGTTCTTACTGGATCATCTGAATACATACACATAACTCCTGTGTTGGCCTCACTTCCTTGGCTCCCTGTCCAGGCTAGAGCAGACTTTAAGGTCTTACTGTTAACATATAAAATAGTGAATGGCCTTGCACCAGTATATCCGTATGATCTGTAAACCTCTTATGTGCCTTCTCGGTTTCTGCGCTCCCACGTGTCAGGACTGCTGACAGTACCAAAGGTTAGAAAGAAAACGGTTGGGGAGCGAGCCTTCTCGTTTTGCGCTCCAACATTATGGAACAGTCTTCCAGTGGATATTAGACTGGCATGTTCAATTGGGGTCTTTAAATCAAAGCTTAAGACTTACTTATTCACTGCTGCGTATGAGTCTTAAATGGTCATTTATCCTTCATGAATTTGTATAGTGTTATTTACTTTTTACTGTCTCGATTTTAAATTTTTTTGTTCTGTTTGTATTCAAAGTGTATTCTTGCTGTAAAGCACTTTGATGGAAAGCGCTCTATAAATGAATGTATTATTATTATTATTATAAGAAGGATGTAACATAATATGGACGTGAAAGCAGTTATAAACAGCCTATGTGACAATACAATTTGTTTTGGTTAAAATTGACAAATAATCGTGAGAATAATCTTGATCACAATATTGATCAAAATAATCGTGATTATCCTTTTGGCCATAATCGTGCAGCCCTAGGGTGGAGTGAATTATTGCTTTTATTGAGATGTTGAATCAGTAATTTAGCCTCCCTTTTTTTGACTATTTTAGAAACAACAGGCAAAATACAGATTGGCCGATAATTTGCCATAGCTGATCTTTCACAGGTTTTAAAAATGGGTGTGACCACGGCCATCTTCCATGCTGATGGACTGATTAATCAAATATGTAATAGGCTGTATTAGGGTCTCTTTGTGCCTTTAAAAAAAAATGTATGAGGCCATAGATATTTCATGGCCTTTGATTTTTTTAATGATAGTAATTATACTTATCTGTGTTTCGGTTTTTTATTGTAGGTAAAAAATCGGCTGTGCATAATTTATGGTGCAAATAGAGTAGCTAGATGAATTAAAAAGTTGGGTTATTTCATGAACAGAATCTAGAAAGAAAGTGTTTAGTTCTGTAGATATGATGGTTAGATCTGTCATTAGGTCAGTGTTAATTTTCAACTAAGTTCTTTGTTATGATTTTATTTTCTGCCAATCAGCTTGTTGATGATTTGTAATACCCTCTTCCCATTTCCTCTTGCCGTTTCAATAGTATCAGTGAAGAACATGGCTCCGTTACGTAGATTTTTTTTGATCTGTTGTCAGACCTGATTTTAAAGGTTGTTTTAAAAATTGATCTCTTTCTTTCATCAAGCCAGGGCAATGTGTCCCTGCTTTCTTTTGGTTCGGCATTCTGAGGATTCCTAGATCTGTTGGAAGGCATAGTCAATGTTAAGCTTAAATCATGACGGTCCAGTTTGTTTTGTGACTCACCGCTGGATATGTTCTTATTCTGCTCTTGCAATGAGATGACCTCTTTAACACTTCCGCTGGAGTACACGCTCAGGCCAGTGGCCAACACGATCACTTGAGCACTATAGCCAGAGACGGCAGGGGAAGTTGGATGGTACTTTGTGTGGGCTAACACATCGTTGTTGCTGGTCTTTTCTTGGGATTTGTTGACAATAGGCAAACCTTGTGGCACTAACACACTGCCAAGTAATCACATTATTTACAGTAATTTACATGCAGCAAAACTGGGGCTTATGGAGTTCCCTTGGTTCTGGTCTTCTCAGCAGTTGTCAGCTTTGCCTGAGCCTTGGGAATACATGTGTGACAGAAAGCCAGACACTTAAGAAGAATGAAATGGCTTTTTTGATAATGGTTGAATTAACATGTCTTTATTAGCTGGGATTGCATAGGGCACAGTGGGAGCATTGAAGCTGTGATTTATTCTACTTACAGCCATCGTCCTGTTTTGTAGATCTGTAAGCTTCTGCATTATCGGTTAATGTTACTCTAAGAAAGATTTGAAGTATTTATGAAGAAGATTTTTCATCCCTATTAGTGCACAAAAATGTAGCTCTTGAAAACCATGACTCCCCAAGTTCTTAACTTCTGCTGGACAGTCGGAAACTTAAGGAGGCATTTGGACTGGTGATTCTGTGATCAAAGCAGCAATGGTTAGACATTTACCAATCACAGCTTTTGTTTCAGCAATTTCATCCTCCCTACAAGTTGTCATCACACAAAGCAAGATCCCTTGGCCCATATAAAAGAAGTGCCTATCCAAACATTTTTTGCCTTTGGATATCTGTTAGTTGTCACTAAGAACGTCTTTGATCATAGTCTTTACAACTAAGAACTGGGAAAGAGTAAGCAGCCATTTCTAGTGTCTCAGTTTCTCTGCATTGTCATTGTCTGATCTTATGCAGATTATAATCATACTTACAATATTACACCTAAAACACCTGGTAGGTGAAATCATTGTGTGACTTGGTGGTATTATCAGTATCTTCATTTTACTTATGGTTGTTCTGGTCCCAATTTATGATCCAATATTTATTTTGATTCCATTTAGATTAAATAGCTTACAGTGCCCACGTACACTACAATGAGCCTGCATCAAAATTAGTGAAGCAATTCCAATTTAAGCTGCAAGCAACAATGGACGGGTTGCTTGGGGGTTTCTGATCAACACAACCGCCAGACCCTGTGCACATGAGTTAAGGGTGGATTTAATGTTGTAGGGAGATTTTACACAGAGCCTATGCCGTAGCCTTCGTGAGTGGCTTGAGGTTTCAAACTTGTGCGCTGGTGTCTGCGTCGCTCTAGCGTATCTCTTGAAGAGAATGGCAGAGCTGGCATGTGTGTATGCGTGGGGAGTCAGTCTCTGAGCGAGGGAGAGAGTGACGAGGATAAGCTTTGAAACAAGTTCTGAAAAATCAAAGTGGTCTTCCTGTGCTTTATGATCACAATCGGAAAGCTGTAGCAGGTAAAGTTAAGCCCCTCCTTGATTTGATGTTGTTTACAGAGAAGGAGAACCTGTAAATGAGTGGGGGGAAATGCAACGCTACCAAGCATTTGGCCAAGCAGACCACTGTGTCCTTAGTTCCATAGGTAGTTACAGTTTTTTGAGAAGAGCATGTCAGGCTGGGGCGTAGGGTACGGTGTGGTATACACACATAACTATGCACGTATCTTTGGTGAAGATTTAACGCAGAACTATGAATTGGGCATTAGACTTTATTTCTTGCGTGTAGTGTGTGCCATTGGAAATTGTGTATTGCAAATGTTGTTCTACCTAAAAAAGTAAAACTTTGCAATTTTGCCTCACACAAATGTCTATAAGTTAATGGAGCAAATGGCTGGTCCCAACATAACCTATCATATCTGTGTTGTTTCACCTTTGACTGAAAAATGCTTCTATAAAATAAATATGTGATGTTGACTGATTTTCTTATTTTTGTGCTGTCAGTTAAACGCATTATTAACAACGTTAACGCAAACCCAATTTGTTTGTCTTTAACGTTTCACGGCCTAGCAAACTAGGTTTGTGTTTTTTTCACATGCTGTTGCAACAACTCGTAACGTTAGAAAAACTGAAACACCACACCGGATCTAGCTAGACGGGAAACAAAACAACAGGGACGTTGCTTACACGCCGTTTGGGCTTGCAAGCCAGCCAAAGAGTAGTAAGTTCAACGGATGGCGAGCGCGAGACGTAAAAATGGAGTTTACTTTTTAAAAGTTGTCAAATGTTCCATTGACAAGACCAAAGTGATCTGTGGGATTGGTCGTTGTGAACTGAGCTATCATCACAGCACATGCAGTCTGAACTACCGCTTAAAGGCCAAGCACACAGCTGATACCAATTCCCCCCCCCCCGTCAAAGATTTTTTTTTTCCCATCTTTTTATTGATGGACAATGTTACACTGTGCGAGACACTATTTGCTCCAAATGAGAATGTTATTCTGGGAATGTTGTTAATAATTGCGAGGTAACTTTAACATTAATGCGATTAATAGCAATTAAATTTTTTTAAGCAGCACTAGTTTTATATAAATGTGCATGTTTTCCTTTTTAGTGGAATCCAATCAGATTGCGGCTCGTGGTCCAGCAGCTGCATGTAGCTCAACTCAAGCCCTTTCTGTCCAGGATAGCTACTACATCATGACACATTATCAAACAGGGCAGGTACAATACATAAATCATGATCAAGCTAGCTATAGAGGCTGTAATGTAACATCTGATGTCACTTACCACGACCGCAGCTCGCTGTCTATCTTTTACACCAAAGATGATTTCTTATTAACAGGGTTTTATCATGTGTGGTTTGGCATTACCAAAGGTTTTATTATTATTATTATTATTATTATTATTTTTATTTTATTACTGGCCTGCAAACATTCAAACCATGTTGCACTGGTACATTGCCTCCGGTCTGATGAGCAAAAATTGTCTGATGTGATCAATCGATGATTATATCTGTCTAGCCATTGTGTATTGCATGTGTATATGTTTTGTTTTGACCACACTGAGTATGTTTGAAGCAATGTCCTTGCTCAGGACATTTTTCATGGTGAAATAAGAAGACATGCAAATTGCAGTATGCAATACACGCAAGGTTGAAGTAATGTGAAGAGGATGCTGTGTCAAATCCTTCAGCACCACAAATTTGATCACTCATGATGAACTGCCACCCAGAAAATAACAAAGAAGCAAGGTACTAGCAAGTAGCCAAAATGCAAACAGTGGCAACTGCAGCTCACACGTTATTATTAACAGTTTGATGGTTGGTTAGATATGGATAACAATGATCTATGCTCTATTATCATCAAAAACATTAAAATTACTATTGGCTTGGCATCAATGACATATCTGATTAGTAATGACTATTGACACTGACACTGTAAAGGGTAAAAGCTAGGTCTGGAAATTCTTGGTTGCGTTGAAAGAAGCCCCAAAAAGTTTATTTAAAAAAAAATAATAATAAATGTCAAAGCAGCTCAAAGTCAATTTTTGATAATTGGCTATTGGAGCAACTTGTAACATTTCTGGTATCACGCAAAAGACGATCAGCTTGTGACATTTTGATTAAATTATTTCAGCAAAAGATTTTTTTTTTTCAGATGGCATTTTCAGCTGCTTGATAATACAGAAATGTTATATTTTCCGTCTTTCGCCACCTTGCAAAACAACTTTGCCATTAGACTTACAGAAAATAACGTTCTTTCTGGCTTTTAAGGGAAAGTGGTGGCTGTGTTCTATAAATATTTTAGAACAGACAATAGTGTTTGAGAGAGGTTATGTGAAGAGGAGAAATGGAGGTTTGGTTGGAATGATGGAAGTAGGACGGAAATGGAGGAGGGTGCAGCTAATGGTGAACTTCCAGCTAAATGTGTAAATCCAAAGCTGGCTTAGCCCTTTACACAGCCACATCTATGAATGAATGATATGCTAGAAATATAGTGTTTGCTTTCAAGCATTTGAGAAAACTTAAGTTTCTGTGTTTAATCTCAAGAGTCATTGCACACTTTAAAAAAAAGATTTTATTTTTTTCTTTAAAAACAAAAAGTTTCTACTTGTGTGAACAATTAGTAAAGTACATTTTAATGACAGAGGTGATAATGCTGAAAGGCTAACAAACTTAGTAGCATCTCCTCTGGGCTTTGTGTAACCCCTCCCCCTGACCTCTGGGCTTTACCCCACACACAAATGTGTGCAAGCACCGCTGCAGAGAGCGGAGAAAGGATCACAATTTCACTCAAAAAAACAAATGAATCATTTTACTTACAACTAGTAGCTTTACATTTACATTGTGTACCTCCATTCCATTTTTATTGATTCCCTGGAGGAATTATTAATTTAATAAATTGTACAAAGTACCCTTGGATTGTTATATTCTGTTTAACTAAACTAAATCAAAATTATAGATATCCATCAAGACATTCCATTTCTCATCTTCCTAAGTGCTGCACATAATAATTACAAACAACGTGGTTAAGTAAATATCAAATATGGTGGGGTTAATAGGATTCCACAACTACAGATGACAGATCTTTTTTGTCCATAAGTTATTTATTGCTGTTGGGGTGTATCGACCATTTCAAACCATGTATAAAAAGTGTATATTGAAAAAAGTTACCAACCCAGCCTTTTGCCTTCCACCTGATTGATTACCTTACACGGTAGCTGGATTCATATCATATGTATCATAGCCATCTTGTCAGGCTTCAAGTAATGCATTTGTGTCCAAGCAGCAGCAGACGTGAGGCATAACGGTGTGTGACGGCTGCAACTGTTATTCAAATCAACAATGGTAGACATGATAGACAGAAGGTTCATACCATCACCTCCCAGTAATTTTGTGCCAGTTTCCAATGACGGCTTCTCTTATGGTTCTGTGCTAAACAATCTGTCAGGTTACTCTATTAATGCAACTTCTGCCATAATCAACTCTTTCTACTCAAGACTTCATACACAAACTGATAACAACACAATCTCACACTTACTTGTGAGAGAAGTTTCTCCTTCAGTGTACACATCCATCAGTCATGAATCTGAATAAGGTACTCCTTTAACTTCAGGTCTCGCTTCATAATGTCTGTATTCTATTATCTTACACTTGCAACTTGAAGTGTCATGTTGCATGATGGGAACTGCAGTGCCCAAATCCAAAACCGGAAAAGAAAAAGAATTTCTGCAAAAAAGGCTTGTTTGTTTTTATGTCTTTTATCTTTGGAAAGCAGACTGCATTCAAACAAAAGCATAATGTTAGAGACAATTGGATTGCATAGAAAGTCTACTGAAAGACTGCTTAGATGCAACATATTTTTATGCTAACATTTCCCCCGTATTCAACTATTTTCAAGAAAATGAAAGAAATGCAGATATACGTTATTCTCTTTTCCTTATCTTTGTGACACCAACCTTATTCTGTAACTTCAAATAGTTACCTCTGCCTTGAAGATAATGATTTTTTCTCGGTTTGATTTTGTCTGCAGGATTACAGAAAAACTACTGGCTAGTTTATACTGTAATACCATTAATATAAGTCAAAAGTTAGATGGACTGGATGAAGTAACATTCTTTATCTAGAGTTTGTGTTGTGAGACACAAGCTTACACGTAAGATTTAAGTTCCCTCTAAAAGGTAAATGTTCTTCAAAAGTCTATTAAAAATCATATTTCCTGTCTGAAAAGTAGCTGTTTAGAGAGCTGTTTTTCTTAAAGTGAGTCATCGACTTCAGTGCACATGTGAGTGAAACGGTTATTGCCTACACTGTAATAATTATCATTCTGCCCTAATAAGACATTGGAAAATCCAATCCCTTCCTTTATTTTTTATTAGAACACATACCTGTCTACAAATCTCTCTCTCACACTTGTCTTTATTTAACACACACCAAAAAAAAATGTATCCCTTTAGCCTTGTCATATCATCCCTTGGTGGCAAAGAAGCTATCTAACAAAACAGACGGGTCTAAAGCAAAATAACTTGACTGCAGAGAAAAAGAGATTGATTCACAGAGAGACATACATCTCAGTCATTCATTGACTTTGCATCTCACCTCATGAGTGTGCAGTACTTACAGTGATGAATAGAAGTGATTCTCCTCTCTGTGGCTTGTGGCTGCTTCAAACCATTCACTGAGTGAATATGAAAGATCTCAAAAAGAAATAGTAAATCCTTGCTCATGCCTGGCACCTCTGCACTCCCATCAGTTAAGCTATTAGCCTATGAACACACAATGAAAACTTGGGACCTGTGAGGTATGGCTGCTCATGAAGGACATTCATAATACACTGGGATAGCTGCTTCATTGACCTCTCACAAATTGGAGTAATGGCTAATGACTGAGGCAGGCAACTCTGGATGCAAGGCTCATTGCACACAAGCGTCGTCTTACAGCATCTGTGTTTCCGCCCACTAAATGCTATTCATTCCAACTGACAGGTGCTGTGTTCATCTCTATCTGAGGTTGACTGAATGATTTCATATGCAGTTTAATGATTGTGTCTCTTTTTTCTGCTTTTTTTATATGTCTAACCTGTCCCTTTTCAACATTCCTCAGGTAAGAACTCAGCAGAAATGCACTTTTATGTTTTCAGCTGCTGATGCAAATATGATGCAAAATAAAGATAGTATGGAACCAAGTCTTTTACTAAGCTTAACGACTTACAAAGTGATACTTTAGTGGGAGACAAATGAAATACCCTAAAAAAAAATTTGATCATATGTTCAGTATCGACATTTTTGAGACGTGCCTGATAATAATAGATGATAGATAAGGTAATCCAGTCGGCATTCAGTTTCCTACAAAGCAAACGAGTTGAATATATATCTAATTTCTAGGAGACAGTGTAATTATTTGTCCATCATATGTTGAGTATTTCTTTAACTTGTCCCACTGTATCACGGGTTCCAGTGAACCTAGCAGTTTATTGGTCAAATAGATTCCAAATGTTTGACTTTAATATGGAACCTGTAGAGGCATAGCCGGTTCATTCTTGCCTGAAGGACTCATCTTCGTGGGCTTATTTCTAAAGAGCTTATTTTTCATTGCTGTGTGTGGGTAGTGTGTGAATAAAAGCAGCCACTACAGTAAATGAAGAAGTTAAACAAGTTTGAAATTTAGTTCTTAGCCCTACCTTCTAACAATGTCCTTGTACCATAAATACGACATTTTTTTATCAGATTGCCTCAAGACCTTATGATATCCTTCACAAAAAGGCATTTGTACACAAAACATTTTCATTGTGACTACTTTCTTTGAATTTTGAGTGATTTATTCAACTTGGTAACACTTTTTTAGTTTATAGTCAAAAATGGCCGCCATAGCAAATGAATGGGAAAGCGTATCATTTTCATCCTCCTACAACTTTCCTGTGCTTGTGTGCCCATTCTACACACACCCACAGACACATACACACACACACACACAGTTTATGCTCATGTTGCCACTTGTGAATGTGAGCCACCAATGTTTCCTCATACAGAAACACATACACACCCACAGACAGACAACCACACACACGCACACACACGTACACACACACACAGAGTCAGTTAATGTTGTCACGTTGCCACTTGTAAATGTGAACCACCAATGTTTGCACACACAGAAACACACACACAAACACACACACACACACACACACACACACACACTGCCTTTGTAAATTATAGAATGAGGTATAGGCCTACTCTATCTGTACATTGTTATGAGATAACTATTGTTATGATTTGATACTATGACTGAAATTGAATTGAATTGAATTGAAACACAAACATACACACATGTTGTCACACATTACACAGTTCATGTTGTCATTTTGCCATTTCTGCATGTGAACCACCAAGGTTCACACACGCATATGCATGCACGCACGCACGCATACACACACACGCACGCACACACGCGCACACACACACACACACACACACACACACATACACACACACAAACACACATGTTGTAGATTTTTTAATTTTCTAATAAGGTTCTTTTTACAATAAATGTTTTATTAAAAATAATTCTTGTCATTTTTATTGGTATTTATGGTCAAATAAGAGCAGTAAAAGTGTCCGGTCAAATTTAACCGCAAACAGTAAATTAAGGGGGTAGCAACGAACAGTGTTTAAAGGTTAAGCTGTGCAGCGACAGATGGATTCTAAATCTCAAAGTCATTTATATCACTATTTCTGTGTATTGCCACATAGACAAGGAGCAGGGAAAAGCCCTTGTGGGGATGTAGACTGAATATTTATAACATTTAGAAGGTAGAAGGAAAGAAATTAATGGATTTTGTTGTCGTTAAGATTCCCCTCCACCAGCCTCCAGCATTTTCTCTATTGGTTATCTGAGGAAAAAAATTCCCACAGCTTCTTAGTAAGAATGATTAATTTCATCATTGCACTGAGGCAGTAATCGTTGACTCCAGTGTGTGCTTTCATCATTCCTTATTGGCTAATAAATTACCTGCACTGATGAAAAATGACGTGTGTGTACACACCTGTAATCAGATATACTTTGTCTTTCAAAGTAGAGCAAGAAGCAAAAGGAAGGATGCTTTTTTTAATTCATAAGAAAGGAGAATTATTTACCAGGGGCTTTGAAATGCAACAGAGAGTGAGATAGGATTATAAGATTTATAAGATTTTAAAATATACTGCAGCGTGTTTAATGAAGAGGACTATTAAAGCGACATATTACTGGTGCTCCACCACTGCACATCAGACTAATCCCCATGGAGACTGCTGTAATGTTTATTTAGACACCAGTCCCCGCTGGGACAAGGATGTGCAAAGCGATCTGTCAGATGACGTTCCCTGCTTGTGTTTGTTTGATAGAATACTAATGCACACCACAAAGCATCAAATAATCAGGTGTTTGTCTAACAGGAATAAATTAAAGTGCACGTGTGTATGCATAGTCATTTTTATGGTGTGATGCTCTGCAGTGTCAGCAAAAATCCGAGGCTTTTTATATTGTCACATTGTTATATGTTAGCATACAAAATATTGATTAATGCCATTTAAATGAATAAAATTTCTAAATGACTGAACCTGAACCTGACCGAAACCACCCCAACAGATTGTCCAAACCTTCCCAGACACCGCATGTTGTCAGTAGTGCAGGTTTCAAGTCAGAGATCTGATATCTCTGTCTTTAAGTAATGTAGGGTCAATGTTTCAGAAAAAAAAAAATATACAATGTCTAATGCTGCAACTGATGAGGGAACAGTTGTACTAGAGGAAAGACCTGAAAATCAACTTACATTTTTGTGTATGAAAACATTGCAGAAACCCTCCAAAGTTTCATCATGCATAGCATCCTCTGCAGGCTAAAAGAAACATATGCAGGCGACAATTCACTAAGGAGATACATTTAAAAGTGTGTATGTTATGTGATTGCTCTTTCATGTCCATGTGTTTGGATCTAAACTGGCAGAAGGCAAAAAGCTGTGCTTTTCACTCCTCACCAATTACATACCCAGCAGGTGATTTGAAGCTTAGCTGGTAATCCATCCATCCCTCCTTCCGTCCGTCCCTCCCACATCCAATTCCGCATCCATCTTTCACTGCTGTCCTCACATTTTTAATTTAGTTCCCTGATATTAGACTCCCAAGGAAGGATGAGGTCCATATACTGAAACAGAATCTCAGTCAAGGATAAAGACTACGTCACCACCCTTCTCTCTTTGCTCTGTCCTTTATCTGACACTTCTCCGTCCTCGCCACATCGCAACCAGAGCAGGAAGGTGAATACCATCATCATCCTTGAACACTATGCTACTCTCCAAAAGAGACAAGATAAAAGAAGGGTTGTTATGGGAAATTCTTGTCAAGGCAAGTGGTCACTGCAATTCCCTTATGGTGGGCAATTTATCTCAAACCAACAGGGTGCTTTGTTACATTTTCCCACACAAGGAGCTTAAATCCTTCTCTCAGCTCCACTCCATACTAGCTGCCTTCTCGCATCATAGAATTTTTCTTTAAAGAGCCTAAGTAAGATTCTTCCAAGTGGGTTGGCTTTTGCGGGCACACTCCTTACATATGTCATCAATGCTTGCTCTTTGAGTTGAATTACAAACACTGTCGTGGTTTGTAACAAGGAAACAGCATGTGGAGTCTTTTTGATGCCTTTTGAGCTAGTCAAAAACATTTGAACTTAGCAGACAAGTGAACAAACCCTTCATGACTGGAGACTAAGCTCATGATGAATTATAAAGACCTCTGTAGAACTGGTCAGCATGGTTAATAGCTTTACTAGAGAGTATGTGCTCTCCAAAGAAACAACAGCATTGAAAGTTTATTGAAACAATTACAATGACCAATATTTATATTTTCATGACCAACAACCTCTAGTGGTTGAACAAACAATGACCCTCTCTTTGAATCAAAGGTGGAAGTAGTGTTATAGTCTCAAAACCTATTCACTAGAAGATTTGGATTGAATTCAATTGAAACCTCACACAATACTCTAAATCACACAGTTCATTAGCTTTGAAAGGAAAAAGGAACACTCTGCTGAATTTAATGGTACCTCACACAAACCTCTACCTTAAACGGCTCAAAAGCCATGAAGGGGGGCATGAACTGAGTACATGGGTGTGGTTAAAGTATAGGGGCCGGCTCAGTTTCACAAGTAGACCACACATTATAACTTTCATGTAAAGTTGATGGTGTTTGTCATATAAGGCTGATTTCCTGTTGCCAGCCCCCCGCAAAAGTCAATATTGGCCTGTTGATGTCCTTAGACCTGGACATTTGTTGATTGTGGGACATTTCAAGCAGATATGACAACGTACAATGTAGTTACAGCCACTTTCTCATTGATTGCTAAACACTCAAAATGCAATGGAATTATTTTTCTTTTAAAAGTTTTTCTCCTTTTTTAATTTTTAATTTTGGTGAGATGGTACATACCAAATTTGAAGTCTGTCAGATGCAATGTCTAAGAGGAGTTTGTTAAAGTACAGCACATTGACTTTTAGGCCTACTTCCTGTTGTCACTAGGGGACACTGTGACTTTGAGTAAATCATGGCTTCTATATGTCCTCAGGGTTGGACTCTTATGAATCCTGAAAAGTTTTGAGCCAATTGGACGATGTACACTCAAGCTACACCCTCCTTCTGTTTCAATGGCGAAACGCACAAAATGGCCGCCCTGCCATGGCCATGCCATATGACGAAAAGTTTTTCTTTCAATAGCTTTTCATCTTTCACGTCTTAAGATGGTACAGACCAAATTTGAAGTCAATCTGAGGAAATCTCTTGGACGAGTTTGTTAAAGTACAACACAAGGTTTTTGGAAAAAGTTTTTATGCGTTTAAAAGCCTTTTTGTAACAGAATTGTTTGAAAAATGTTGGTGCTCAGGCTCTAATTAAAATTGTCAATGAACCCAAAGTTGTGGGTCTGACAGGTGGACCGAAGCCAGGTTTTGAGACAGAGAAAGCCAGCTGAACTGCTCTGAGTCATGGGACAGCGATGGTACCACTGACAAAAACAGATTTTCCACATCTTTTTAAAGGGTTGAAAGGTTGATTCAAATTGTCTATTTTAGGCTTGCAAATGTTGAGATTAAGGTAGACATCGGCAGAGAATATAATAAACATGTTTATATATTTTAGAGGCAGATGTGTAGTAAATTACACGGTTTGTGTGACAATATGCAAATTCAAATTATCCTTAGCTTGCTGTGAGCAATACAATCATATTCAACATGCATGTGCGTCATAGGTTCACACACACACACACACACACACACACACGCACCCAACAGCTCTTATCAATACATAAAATGTTCACTAATTGCACAAGCAAGTTAAAACTACATCACCTGATTCTGTTTTCATACACTTGTGTAGTTATATCACAACAATGTGGCAAATATGGGGGTTAATTAATTAAGATTTTTCATATTTGATATGTCATAGAATGCCTGCACTCTATTCTGGCTGTGAACAATCATTTGTTTAAGATTCAAAAGAAGCGTTGGAATATCAAGTCAGCACACAGACACTAAGTGATTTTATTTTTATTATTTATTTTTCCTTGACCCTGGTGGGCCCTTTCATGCCGTCAGGCCCTAAGCCTCCGCATTAAAAACGCTGGTGCTTCTAATGACTTCTAGACTTCTAACAGCATTGAAGTCTAAAGGAAAAGCCCTAACTTTACTTAATACATTCAGCCGTACCTTTTTTCTACTAGAAGCTAACCTTCAGTTCATCTTGTTATGACAACTTATCTTTTGAAATATGAGTAATTTCTTCTCTTTGCCTCTGCATTTAGCACAGAGAACTATATTTTGCAAACACATCACATTACATTTTGAACAGAAATTAAACATTTTTTATTTATTTTTGATTAAACTTGTTCAATTAATGTTTTTGCATGTTTGCTGTCATCCATAATAACGTGCAATAATAACCCCTTTTAGGCAGTTTACTTATGTGCCCTCTCAAAAATTATTTCTCTGCGCTCCGGTCATGTCTCCCTCTCTCTCAACTTCTTCACTCTGTACGTGTTAAACTCTGACACACTCGCTCAAAATTTCATAGCATTACAAGTGTGCCACAAAACCAACCAATCAGAGAATTAAAGGTCATTTCTGACTGTTCATCTCCAAATACACTGCTAGTAGCAGGAAACACAAATCTAGAGGGAACAGTCTTTGTAACAACACCTGCGGTGATTCCCCAGCCAGGGGTATCTGCTGTTGCCAGCGGGTACTTGGAAAGATTTTGAAGTAGCTTAACTAATCAAAATAATGATTTAAATTATGATTGGTGTTGGGGTGGTCGATGGGTCAAACAACACAGGAATTTCACCCAGTAGACCCTAACCCTAAACCCAACCCATTCCTCTTTTTCTAAACCCAACCTGTCCACTCTATATGGTCGTCCCGTTCTTCTTTTCCTAAACGCAAGCCCCTGTTGTCCCGTCCACCCACAACCTTTTTCTTAACTTTAACATTACCTTAACCTTTTAACTTAACTTAAAGGGTTAATTTCACTGAATTATTTAGTGAGCCCATCACAGACTTTTAAGGGGCTGTGTTAATTTGACTGAATTTTTCCATGGGCCCATCACAGAACTTTTGGCGGTTCTGTGAAACTAATACAGATTTTGAGTTAATGGGCCATGTTCATTTCATGGAATTCTTTTGAGATCAGGTTGGTTCAAACAGATGATTTCTGCCATTCATAAATAATGAATGGTAAAAATAAATAGCCAAAAGGAATGACTAAACAGTTTATTATATAGATTAGCTAAAAGTAATGGATGACTGGTGAAATATTAAGCCGCACTTCAAGTAGTAGAATTTCTGGACAAACAAACCTAAATGTTTACAGTTCAACTGCATGAAAAAGGGAGAATATCCCTTTTAATATTATAAATAGTGCTATACATTTGGAACACATTTGGAATTGATGTAGGGATATAGCATTTTAGTTCATCTGAAAGGGCTGTGGGAGATCCATAGACCAGAAAAGTTGGAAAGCACTGATCTTGACAGTATTTTTTGATTGACCTACCGTTATGTTACAGAAATGCCGAAATAGTTAATCATAATATCACTGTGTTTTTTGAATTACAATAACGTATCTCCTTGTGACTCACAACATCCTTCACAAGCAATCTAACGATAGCCCAGCATGGATACAGTCTTTACATCCAACATGTCCTCCAAACACATAAAATGTCACAATACAACCACATGTAAGAACTTTGTAATACTGGTTACAGTAGTAATCCTGTTGTATTAACATTAATTCTGTTTGCCGAGGCTATATATTATTGGCTTGCAAAGTAGCTATCCGTTGCTAACGTTAGCTAATTTATTTCAAAAAGCAGTATATATCTTACTACCATTACTGCCAACATATGTTTTTTTTTTAAATACAAAAATAAGTAAGAATACACTAACCTTACCATGCACAGTGCAAACACATGACTACACTTAATGTCTAACAACACCTCTCTGATCTCCAGTGAAACCATATCTTGGCATTATTTAGCTAAAGTTAATGTTTCTGCTTTTTGAGTTGAATTAGCATTAGCAACGGATAGCTCCTTTGCATTCAAGCTAATATATCAACAGAATAAAGGTTATGAAAACATGTTAACTATGAAACCAAAGTAATATATTATAACTACTTACATGTGGCTATAGTTTGACATGTAGGTAGCTAGCATTGTGAGACCTATGTCCACAGCGCTGCAAGGCCTGTTCAGATGTCATGGCTGCTGCAAAGACTGTATGCGGTTAGATTGCTTGTGAAGGATGAGTCAAACTAACATTATTCACACAAGAAGATATAAGTCAAACAAAACAACAGCATAATAATACACAATATTATGACATTTCTGTTATATAAGTCAATTATACAAACTACTGAAAGAAACGTGTTTCAATCCAGTAACGTTAGTTAAACAGCTCCACTGTAGTCAGTATATGCTGTATCAGTATGCTGTTCCCCTGTAGATTTGTGTTTGCTGCTACTTTTGATCTAATTGTTGATAAACAGCCAATCAGAATTGAACTTTAATTCTCTGATTGATTGATTTTGTGTCACACTTATAATGGTATAAAAATGTGCACGTTAATATGGATGATAGCAAACATGCAAATACATTTTTTTGACCATGAAATATGTTTTTGCAAGTTTTAATTTCTGTTCAAAATGTAATGAAATGTGCTCTTGTATCTTTTAATATATAATTTCATTACATTTTCGCACTTCACTTGGAGTGCTGCCATAGAGCTGTCACCCACTGCACCCACTCATTGCTCTTAATACAAAAGTGACAGCTTATGGCTGGGAGGGGGATAGTTGTGTTTAGCGACAGTATTAAAACAGAGAAGTAATGGGCACTCGGATAGCTCAGTTGGTAGAGCCATGTATAGAGGTTTTTGCCTCGACGCAGCCGGCCCGTGTTCGAATCCAGCCTGCGGATTCGAACATCGAACATGCCCTTTGCTGCATGTCACTCCCCTTCTCTCTCCCCTTTCACAACTTCAGCTGTCCTGTCCATTAAAGACCTAAAATGCCCAAAGAAATAATCTTAAAAAAAAAAAAAAAAAAAACAGAGAAGTAATTCAGCGTTTCTCCTATATTGTTTCTCAGATCTTAATAGAAGAAGAAGCACTTTGTTAAACCCTTAATAGTAAAATTACATTTTTACAGTTTGATGTTGTACACACATAGGCCCAAAAATACACAAACGTGCTCTCACAGGAAACAGTAGAGATAGACAGATTGAATGGACCACCACATATTTCATCAAACTCATAACATATTCTTTTATTAATGAAGAATTTCCCCATATGTAAATGGATTTCCCTTATATCATGTGCCCATGACCATTCATCTCTCCTGTCTTACCGAGATAAAGAGAAGTCTAAGTTCCTCCTAGCACTCACATAAATACTTGCACGTCCCCCAACGTCCCGCCTTTGGATTCTTCATCAGCTGAAGATACAATACTCTAGCCTGGTCCTACCAGACTCTGGTACCTTAGCCTGGTCCGACCAGACTCTGATCCATTAGCCTGGTCCTACCAGACTCTGGTCCATTAGCTTGGTCCTACCAGACTCTCGTACATTAGCCTGGTCCTACCAGACTCTGATCCCTAGCCTGGTCCTACCAGGCTCTGGTCCATTAGCCTGGTCCTACCAGACTCTGGTCCATTTCATTTGTCCAGAGAATCTGGCCAGTCTCCAAACATTAACTTCCTTGAAGGTACCCTGTTAAAGTTTAAAACTATTGGATCTACCCAGAGCCACTCTTGATCTGCTGTAACCAATCATCGTTATTGTTCTCAGCCACTCCCTCTGTTTGCTAATTGGACCGAGAAAAAAAAGAAAAGAAAAAAACGCCAACACTATACCGCGAACCCAGACAAAGTATTGAAGGGAAATGAAAATTTAGCACATAGTACATACTAGGGCGGAGCCAGGCTAGCAATTTATTTGAGCAGACCCCAGACATAACTCAGCCAGGAGATTTGACTTAGAAATGTCCCCACTGCCCCCTAAAGCCTCTCACTTAAACCCTCTTATCCTGGCCATGGCTGTTTTGAGCTCAGTTTTAAGTCTTTAATAGCCCCACAATCATTTGTCCCAAAAAAGGTTATTGGCACTGGAGGGAGGGTGACTGGGATTCAAAACACTGGAGGAAATGGTAAAGAGATGGGCTGTCATTAGGGAGCTCATGGTAATCAGAGGAGGAAGGAGCTCTCTGCCATCTTGACGCACATTTTGGAAGAATCTCTGTGGGACGCCTGCTTTGATCACTATCATTTCCCCAGTGTGTATGTGGACTGTATGAGCATGCATGCTTAGCTTTGCTCTGTGCTGGCAGGCAGTGGTTAGTCAGTGTGTGTGTTTATGCAAATAAACTCATACTCGTGTCCTCTGAGTTTTAAGTAAGTGTCAAGGTGTTTACTTGTGTTTCAGTTTTCAGACATTGCTGCATGTTTGTTTGAGCCCACACATACACCTCGCCGCCCCACCCCCTGCTGCTTGCCATTTATTTATAACCAGGCAGCATCAGAAACAGCAGTAACAGCAAGTTGTGAGCAGTGTGGGTGTTTTGGGGAAACAATAATGTCAGCGATGGGTCTGGCTTAATGGTAAGCCTACATTATCTTGGCTGTATGAGATCAGTGCAAATGTGCATTTAAATTCCTATTTACAGACATCTTGGGCTTGAAGGAAAAGTGAAGGAGAGCAGGCAGAGGCTGTGGTTGAAAATAGATAAGAGGCCTCGGCAGGACTGGGGTTTTAACTTTTTTAACTTCAAGATATCAGAAAAGATCATTATTTATACTAAGTTAAATAATGTATATGTGCTTTGTGCTACAGACACAGATATACCACAAATAGGCTTTAGCTATTCAACGCACGTGTTTGTGGGGGTGTGTATATGTGACTGTGGTGGCTAACAGTAGGGTCGTTCGAGATGAACTGTGCCTCGCCTGTAAATTGAACGAGAGAAGGCAGTAGCAGGCGGGTGCAGTGACAAAAATCTGCGGTAAAGTCCGACAGTTTTCAGACGATTCCTGCAGCTTTCGGGCTGAACAGGAAGTAACAGAAACACTGTAGTCTGAATCTGATTTAATAAAATGTAATCAGACCCATAGATCAACTTGTACCCATTCTTCAGTTGTTTTAATTCTGACAGAGTAGCTCTCAAAATGATCTACATATTAAAATCCCTCCGATTCACAAACATTAAAAAGTTTATATAAAACGTCATCATGTTGACTCGATTATGAACCAATCAGCTGTTAAATCAGATGTGGGGCCGGCCTTTCCCAGCATGCTCTGGGTTTTGCCTGGGTCATGCAGTCGGTGAAAAGCAACTGCGCTGCCTGTGTCTCAGAACTGCGGCTGCCTTGATCTCTTGAGGTTATCGTTGCCTATGTGTGCATTATGTCAGAGCACGTCGGGATCAAGTCGGGACACAAATCCTACCAGCATCAACCAATAATTGTGATCAGTGGTGCTTTTGCATAAATAGATTGTTTCGAGGCTACCTGGCGTGCCGCTGCTCGGTGGCCGCTGCCCCGCGGCCGCTGTCCGGTGGCCGCTGTCCGGTGGCGCCTCCTGCCAGCAGACCTGCCAGCCGACCTGCGAGTCGCATCAGTGTCCACTCTCTCTGTGGCCTCAGCTTCAGGTTTATACAGGACGTGCTCCGAAGATTAAGTGTGACGATATTAATGTAGCGATATTCCTATATGATAATAATGGCAGACTGGTCACAGACCAATACATTCATGATTTCATTTACTTGTTGCTTATCCTTCGCTAATAAAGGACGGTTTGTGTTACTCCTTTATATGTATGTATATAATGTTTTTATTATAGCTTACATTGGTTTCATAACCTTCTCGATTAGTCTCACATCCCTGGACCAATAACGTGGCTTATGTATAGTACGTATGAAGTGTAGTTTACATTCATCTCACCAGGAACACCACAATGCTTCTTAATTGTTTTATTTTGGTGCGGTCACTTGTCAGAAGAATTAAAAAACATAAATATTGTTTTACATATGCTCACAGCGTGTATTGAAGTCACTTACTTCTTTTTGTAGTTGTTGTCCCTTTCTGATTGTTCTGTATGAACATTAATTGTTCAAAGAATTAGATATAGCTTATAGAGATTTGTGCATAATGTTGTAAAACATGTTCTCACGTTGTAAATAAGGGTTTGAAATTATGCCTAAAGTCATTAGGGTCCATTTCCAAAGGAATATTAATTCCCTCTGCTAATTTTTAAGGCAAAGGCTAAATAATAATACATTTTATTTAAATAGTGCTTTACATGGTAGGCTATTCAAAGACTCTTTACAGGAAAACCAGCACATTTATCACATAAAAACAGAAACATGAAACTAGCAAAGCAATTAAAACACAGTGTAGCCTACAACTTTGTAAAAATGTGGAGTGGCTAAGTAGATATTTTTACACCCTCACACATTCAGTCGGGTCCGCTATGTTGGGCTTTTTCTCTCTGTTTGATAAGAGCCGTATTTCTCTTTTTGCATATTTTTCACCTCCTCGTTACTTTCCGTTAGAAGCTGCTGCACATTTCGTGAAACATATGGCACATGCGTCTTCTCAATTCTGCATCAGTAAATCTGTGATCAATACCGTGGTCTATTTGAGAAAGCCGTGAACTTATCCCAGCTATCTACACCTGGCTTGACATAGCTCCACCTGTTCATCCTGGCTCGGCAAACGTGCAACCGGTTAAGCCGCAATGTGCGCATCCCACTAAGTCAAGCTGCGCTTTTTCACTTATCCTGGATATCTTTATTCTACTTTAATGCAACAGGCCCCTGGTCATTCAGCCACTTTGTGATTGTTTTCCCTGTGGTAACCTGTGGGAGTTTGGTGAAAAGGGCTTTGGAAGTTATCACAGACCTGTGATAACTTCCACATGGTTTTTGTCTTTCCGATGCAGATGCTCTGAGACTGTGTCCAAAAGATAATGTTTAATCCCCTGTGTGGGCCCAACATTTAATATCTCCAAATCAGCACAGTGTAGAGACTTTATATTTTTTTTTTAGAAGCTGAGATACGCACTGTTTCAATGAGGTCCTCTTAAAGTATTTTATTTTCTAGTTTATTTTTGTAGTTATATGACAACTTAAACTCATTTGACATCTCTGCAGCACACATACCCTGATAGCCCAAGTTGTCCTGACATAAATGTGTTATCATGGCTACGTTTCAGGGGTGCCAGACCACGGCAAAGTCTCAGGGGTGCCTGACTACGGCAAAGTCTCAGGGGTGCCTGACCAAGGCAAAGTCTTGGGTACCAACGGTCAGTAGAGGCATTGGGAGACTGGTCAGCGCAGGCTCTGGGAGCACGATCAGCGTAGACTCTGGGAGAGCTGACAACTTAGATTCTGGGAGAGCTGACAGTGTAGACTCTGGGAGAGGTGGCCTGGTGGGTCTTTTTGTATTTTCCTGTTATTTGTTTAATAAATCCTTAACACAAAATTCTTCCTGCCTGCCTGCCTTGTCTCTGCATTTGGGTCCTCTAATCCCCTGAACTGTAACAGAACAATCTGACCAAAATGGACCCAGCAGAGAACACATTCAAGCCTCTCCACCCATTGGAGTCAGAGGCTGAGCGGATGACCTCTTTCTTTTTTGCTCCAGTCATAAGGCGGATCCCAGCGTAACCTGACGTCTCATGCTAGTTCGCTGGAAGGAGGTGGAGCGGGAATTCAGTCCTGTGGAGCCAACAGCATCACCCACCTATCTACCTCTCCCAGAGTCTACGCTGTCAGCTCTCCCCGTGTCAGTGCTGACCGTGCTCCCACAGCCTGCACTGACCAGTCTCCCGATGCCTCTGCTGACTGTTGCCCCTGAGACTTTGACTTGGTCTGGCACCCCTGAGACTTTTCTGTGGTCTGGCACCCCTGAGACTTTGCCATGATAACACATTTATGTCAGGACAACCTGGGCTATCGGGATGTATGCTACAGGGATGTCAAAGAAGTGTAAGATTTTATATAAATACAACAATATACAACAAAAGAAAATACTTTAAGAGGACTTAAACAGCGCGTATCTCAGCTTCTAAACAAAAAAAAGAAGGTCTCTATATGGTGCTGATCTGGAGACATTACAATTTGGGCCCACACTGGGGATTAAACATTATCTTTTGGACAACATGCAAAAATAGTGTCCAAAATTCAAAATCCAAGACAAAGACTAAATACACAGGCTAACTAGGAAACACAAGGCAGGTGACAGAAGGTCCTAGAAAACACAGGAATTAAACAAGACTAGACTAGAGAGAAACCCAGACTATCAAAATAAAACAGGAAACAGAAAATACAGACATTCAAGGGAAAACACAAGACAGGAACAAAAACAAGGGAGACCAGGGAGGAAACTAGGACATGACAGAAACAGGAAACAAAACAAATATCAACATGAAACAGAAAACCGAGTAAATAACACAAAACACAATAATCATTAAATAAAATACCGACATGAAACAAAACCCACAATTCCGAAACATAGAGAAATATACACAACCACTACAAAATAATGACTATATCTTTATTGTGCATAACATGGTTGAGGTTATACAAGCCTTATTACACAAGAAGTCCAGGCATACCAAAAATCAAGTTCTTTATTATTTAAAATGTTTAATAAACTACTAACTAAATGCATAATTATTAACTAATGAAATGTAGTACTCCTATCAACACGTATTGACCACCTGAGCAACAAAAAAAAGGAAAGAGGACAAGTTCAAAAGAACTAAGACATGAACTTTGTGGCTATCTATTTTTTTTAATCTGTTAATTGGGCGGGGACCCATGCCAATGGTGCAAAGCTTTACACTTCCAAATACCTAATGTCTCCTATCTTAGTTTTTTCTTGTTGCACCTTTCTAAAGACATTTTTCCACACTTTTATTGTTCCATGTTTGAAAGAATTGCGTAGCAGTACAATATTTTACCTATTTTATAAATCTTGGGACCCCTCATTAGTTTCTTCTTATCACAGAATAAGCCACATTTATGTTGATTCAGGGTTCTGTGAGAATTTCCGTTGTACAGACCTTTCGATGTTATACATGAAAGATTTTGCCATCCGTCTCCTGCGAAAACACAACGGTTTCTTTAAACCATGACCAAGTAGCTTTGGTCTGCCTATTCTTAACCACATCTTATTTGTAGAGGCAGCAGTTGCAGTTTTGGACAGCATTTCAAAATTATGTTGTCCTGCTACTATGCACAAAAGATATCTCTTGTTTGGAATTCTTCTCTTGTAAAGCTTTGGAGGGCCAAGGGATGAGGGAGGCACTTTTTCCTGTGTGTCTCAATAACTGTTTCAAGATTTGTATTAATCTTTGTAGTTTTATGAGAAAATGTTGGGTGAGTGGAAGAGTGTAAATAGTTTCATTATTGGAGCTGATTTGTTTGCTGTTTGCAGTAAAAAAAATGAAGGCTGTTGATGTTTAATATTGTGGGTTCATGTAATCTGTGTTTATAGAACCAATAATGCACTATACCCCCTCCTTATAAGCTCCAACCATCATGTCTGTGGTTTCATTGTTGTGGCTTTCTGCATGTTACACGCACACACTTACACACACTCACACACACACACACACACACACACACACACACACACACACACACACACACACACACACACACACCATTGTTCCTCCAATAAACCTCGAGGTCCAGCAGGAGGGGGCTACTGCAGGTCACAGCTGACTTTATTAAAACATGGGTGTCTATTACACTGCAGTCCAAATCCTACTGAGAAAGAGCAGCAGGAGGATGGGATTTTGAAGGAGAAAGCAGAATGTGGAGGATTGAAAGAAAAAAAGAATTATGTCTGAGAAAAAGTAAGATGGAAAAGAGAGGGATAGTGAAAAACTAAATATATATATTAAGGCCACAGTTTCCTGCACTGAGGTCCTGGGATGCTGTTTTATTTTTTGCAAATATAAATGCAGCTAGAGCTGCGCAATATATCAATATTATATTGATATCGTGATATGAGACCAAGATATCGGCAAAGATATTGGATGTCATAAAATCGCAATATATTAAGTGTTGTCGTTTTCTGGTTTTGAAGACTGCATTAGTAAAGTGATGTCATTTTCTGAACCCAACAAACTGTTCTAGTTGTTCTATTATTTTCCTTTACACACTAAGTCATTAAATCAACATTTCTGATGATTATTTAGAAAAATCTCACCAATAGTCAATCCTACAATATCATCGTAATATCAACATCATTTTGATTTTCTCCATATCGCCCAGTCCTAAATGCAGCTGTACATTTACTTAGATTTATTTAGCTACACAGATAGATGTCATTCCTACTCTTGTTTTCATTACTTTGTGTGAAATATTTCAAAATTGAGTCAAACTAATTAACTGTCACTGCTTTGCATATAAAAAGAAAAAACAATGCTCAATTTGACCTCTTAAGCAACATCCAAACTGGTTAACTGGCCCTTAGCAAAGTGAATTTACTTAATTAAAAAAGTGTATTTGGTTTAATTTGCTTGATGTTTTGCAGAATATGTTTTTTTTTATTTACATTTTATTTGAGTTGAACTCAGGAGATCAGTCACCAGGGCTGATGACATCACTAGATTTAACTGTTGAAAAGAGCTTTCCTGTTACAAAATGCTAACTGGAGAGCTATTACATACTTTACATACTTTCAACACTGCAGTGCATTCTAACACAATGTTTTCAAGAGATGTATTTATTAGATTATTTTCTGTTCCACTTCCAAAAGCCCTTTCATAATGTTTAATATCTAGCTTTATCTGGTGTCTACTTAGCTTCCCTCAACTGTAGAGAGCACTTATCCTTTTTTTCAAAACAGGCTTATACGAGAGAAGGGTTTGTTTATTAGTATATTTTATCAGATTTTAGTTAGAAGCCTTTTGCTGATTTACTCCAATTCAAATTTGCTGGTGATTGTGCTTACAGTTAAAACAAACTTAACACTTCCTTCATGTTGACGTGATCTCATGATAAAAACAAGGTCTCCACCAATAAAGTTTTATTTTCCCAGCACTAATTCAACCAGAACAGAGTCAAGTTAAATTCACCACTCAGCTTTCTTTTAAGCAAAAGTACCGTTCTTGTTCAGTAATAGCAATCACTTTTATTTAGTTGTTTTTAAGCTACCATCAAAAAAATGTAACACTTCCTGTATTAGTGCTTTTGGCTTTAAGCCTTGTTACAACTGGTGATTTATATAGAAATTAAGCCCTGGCTGTAGACATGTTTGCTGTGAACTACAGCCCTGGAGCTGCCACATCAAATCAGGAGCTATTTCAGGACACTTTAAAGATAGAGTAGGTCTAGACCACACTCTATAATTTACAAAGAACCAACAATTTCACACGAGCAAGCAGTTGGTGTGACAGGGGCAAGGAAAAACTTCCTTTTAGGCAGAAATCTTGGACAGACCCAGGCTCTTGGGGGGGCGGCCATCTGCCTCTGCTGGTTTGGGATACCCAGGACCACCAAGAGCCAAGGGCTGTCAGTCTGGTGCATCATACCAACTGCTATAATTCATAACAATTGCAGCAGTTGGTATGATGTGTCATGGCACTTATAGTGACAATAAAGATAATCAAACTATGACTAGAAATAATTGTAGTTGTAGCAGTGCAGGGCGTTGAGCAAGACCACCAGTGCAGGGTGGGATTGGTGGGTGTCGAGCAGGACCACAAGCAGTTACCATAAACAAACCACCTGAACCATAAAATCTATGCGAGAAAGCATAAGGACTCCAGGCAAAAGCCCCCCCCGGAGCTAGTTTAGTAACATGCATTAAAGGGACATGAATGCACACAGATGGAGAGAGAGACAGGACCTCAGTGTGTCATAGGAAGCCCCTTGGCAGCCTCAAACTATAGCAGCATATCTAAGAGCTGGTCCGAGGCAAGCCCTAATTATAAGCTTTGTCAAAGAGGAGAGTTTTAAATTTACTCAATTTTAGAGACTCTAGGCACCCTAAGTAACTATAAGGTAAGGCAAGAACCTTATTGCCTCCGGCAACATCATATCATAAATAGCTCACTAGTACCTACTAGTGAGCTATTTATGATAAGATGTTGCCGGACCATTAGAGCTTTGTAGATCAGGAGAAGGATTTTAAATTCAATCCTTGATTTTAATACAGGAGAAATATGATCTTTGTTCTTAGTTCTTGTCAGTTCACGCATTCTGGATCAACTAGAGAGTCTTATGGGACTTGTTTGAGCAACCTGATAGTAAGGAATTACGATAGCCCAGCCTTGAAGTTGCCATTGTTTTGAGACAGGATGTGTCTAATTTTAGCTAGTTCTTTAGTTCTTGAGATTTGCTCTACATTTCTCTACATTAAAGGATACCATGATCAAAAACAACTCAGAGAATTCTGACAATAGTGCTGGAGGCCAGGGCAATACAATCCGCAGTAGCTATATCTTTAGATAATTAGCGTCAGAGGTGTTCAGGGCCCAGCACAATAACTTCAGTTTAACATTAGGAAATTATAGGTCATCCAGGATTTTATGTCCTTAATACATGTTAGAAGTTTATCTAAGTGATTATTGGTGTCATCTGGCTTGATTGATAGGTATAATTGGATATCATCTGCATAAAAGTTGCCTAGAGAAAGAATGTATAAGGTGAACAGAATTGGTCCAGTCACCAAGCCTTGTGGCACAACATTAGCGTAACAAACTGAGATCAATTTGATAATTAGGACTTAACCATCTTAGTGTGATTTCTTTAATGCCAATTAAATGTTCTATTTTTTATTCTCTCAGGATGCTATGATCAGTAGTGTCAAATACAGCACTTAGATCTAGTAAGACAAGTATGGAGACTAGTCTTTTGTCTGAAGCAATTAGAAGGTCATTTGTAATTTCCCTAAATCATGACTGAAATTCCTCATTTTTTTTGTAGGAAGTCACATAACCGATTAGCAACTACCTTCTCATGGATTGTAAGAGCCATTTGTATCCACATTTTTATTAGATTAATTTAGTTATGTATTTTAATCACGTGGGGGAGTATTGCACTGGGCGGGGCACGTCACTGGGAATTAGGGTGTATTTACAGGTGTGGCAATCGGTGAGGGATAGGTGTGGATGGTGGATGTGAAATACCCATTTTATTCTTTTTTGTGATCAGATGTTTCATTTTTTTTCATTTAAAGAGCCAAATAAAAATGTAAACCATTGGTTTGGATGACAACATACAGAAAGGTACACTGCACACACCGAAGAAGGCACCATGCCCCATTTTCTACTTTTTATAATAAACAGGAACACTACCCAAAGATAATCAATACCTGGACTTAAGATCTTTTTGCTATGCGTTGCCATCCATGCCGAGGCTTATAGGATAGCCTCAACATAAGAAGAAGAAGAAGAACCTATTCCTCTTTGTTAGGATACGCCTCTGAACTGGACAGGAGCGTACTGATTGTTTGGATAGTGTATTGGATAGGATTGTAAAAACATTTCCTTTGGATCACGTTGTTTGGATATCAAAAGGATTGCCGGTCTCATTGAATTCCTTACCTGTTGTGGAGCCTAGAAGTAAGTCCTCATGTCATCCAGTGAAGACCGCAACCACGTTTTCAGACTTTCTTGCCTGTGTGTGTGTGTGTGTGTGTGTGTGTGTGTCTAAGTTGGAGACCTTTTTTATTTAGGAATTCCCTATATCTGATTATTGTCATTGTCATTAAGAATCTAAAACAGAAAGCCGCACGGGAAAAGAATCGTCTGTCGTGGGACGGCAAGCAAGTTATGATTTTCCCGGATTACTCGAGGGAGACTC
>NC_048425.1:16702466-16702717 GCF_013103735.1 Etheostoma cragini | reverse complement strand
TAAGAAAAAGTTAGGGTGATCAACATTGGGCGCATATATATTGGCAAGAATCACAGTGTGTCCTTGTATCTCTGCTAGAATTATAATCATTCTGCCCTCCTCATCTTTGACCTCCCTCCTGAGCGTGAACTGAATGCCTTTGCTAATCAGTATAGCTACTCCTCGACTTTTAGATGATCCTGCACTGAAGGACACGTGTCCTACCCAGTCCCTACATAATTTAACCGATTCCCGAGGACAGCAATGTGTTT
>NC_048425.1:16701675-16702456 GCF_013103735.1 Etheostoma cragini | reverse complement strand
TACATCTTGTTTTTTAGTTTTCAGATGTCCCAGTATTTTCTTTCTTTTAATTGGACAGCCCAGTCCATTTACATTCCAGGATGAGTAACATAATGTCCTCCCACAACTAGTCATAGGCAGTCTTAATAAATTTTACAGTAGGATAGTTGGCCATTCGATTGTAATATAAGATCCATGGTGCAACGCAAATTATATTGCTTGACAAGACAAGGAATAAAGAAAAAACAAAATAATACCCATACAATAGTAATATCAATAAACAGAAGACCACGGGCCAGTCTGGCACAAAAAACAACAGAGCCAGATCGAACATTATTAAAATAAAACAAACAGGAAAATCTCCTAGGTCCGCGACTTGTGAAACAAGGGCAGCCTGGAAGCCCACTGCCCTAAGTGTTGTATGTAAAATTACGTTCAGATATTAGGTTTAGGAAAACTTAAGAACTTCTTATACAAAAACAGAAATTGTTGGCACTAACCCAAATCTCAGCTTAAAAATTATTTGTGACGTACAGCGCCGGTACATTGAAATTATCTGTCCATGTCCAAGAAATAAACAGGTCTGCATAGACCCACCTCCCGTCTCACATACCGTTACTTTCCGAAGCAGGCGGGCAGCAAGGTCTTGAGGTTTCCAAAGCATATCCATAGCGCGCCCGGATCGCATGACGCACTGACACAGTGCCAGACATGCATCTTAGCTCCTCTCGATGTACTCCATTGCTTTTCCAGGGTCATCAAACACTCGTGGACTGTGTCCACTGACACAAATCTTCAGAAG
>NC_048425.1:16701148-16701575 GCF_013103735.1 Etheostoma cragini | reverse complement strand
TGCATTTAAGGAATTTTATATAAATCTTTATACATCTGAAAACATTGCAACAGACATAGAGATAGTGTCATTTCTCAACAAATTAAACCTCCCTAAGCTAAGTGTCTCACAACAGGTGGACTTAGATTTGCCTATTAGTTCACAAGAGATACTAGATGCAATTAAGGCCCTCCCATCAGGTAAATCGCCAGGCCAAGATGGATTTACGGCAGAATTCTTTAAATGTTATGCTGAAGACCTATTACCATTGTTTGAGAATATGCTTGCAGAAGCATTTGAATCTGGCAAATTACCTCCCTCCTTAAACCAAGCAATTATCACACTCATACTTAAAAAAGGAAAGGACCCAACTGATTGTAAAAGCTATCGTCCAATAAGCTTAATCTCTGTTGATTGTAGACTCTTATCTAAAATACTTGCAAATAGA
>NC_048425.1:16700691-16701138 GCF_013103735.1 Etheostoma cragini | reverse complement strand
CCCTTGGGTCACTTATCCACCCTGACCAAGTGGGCTTTATTAAACAGAGAAATTCTTCTGATAATGTAAGGCGCCTTATAAATATTATGTGGTCGATGCGGGACTCCAACGATCCAACAGCAGCAATCTCACTTGACGCTGAGAAAGCGTTTGATAGGTTGGAATGGAGGTATATGCTCCATACGCTTAAAACGTTTGGATTTGGCCAAACATTTCTCAGATGGATAGAGATTCTGTATAAAGATCCGCAGGCCGCTGTGAGAACGAATGGACTGATCTCCTCTTATTTCACACTTGGTAGAGGCACCCGGCAGGGCTCGGCGTTGTCGCCAGGGCTTTTCTGTCTAGCTCTGGAGCCTCTTGCAACAGCTATTCGCGAGAATCAGAGAATTCGGGGAGTCAAAATTTATGAGTCTACACATAAGCTTCTGATGTATGCGGACGACA
>NC_048425.1:16700506-16700681 GCF_013103735.1 Etheostoma cragini | reverse complement strand
TGCCTCGGACCCAGTCAGATCCGTCCCAGCATTACTGGGTGTTATTGAGTCGTTCTCCAAGATATCAGGGTACAGAGTTAACTGGTCTAAGTCAGAGGCCCTTCCACTGACTTCGTATTGCCCAAAAACTCTATTCCAGGCAGGGCAGTTTCAGTGGCCTAGTGAAGGCATAAAA
>NC_048425.1:16700228-16700472 GCF_013103735.1 Etheostoma cragini | reverse complement strand
AAAATATCTTGGTATTCTCTTCCCTCACCAATTTAATAAAATAATTGAAAAGAATTTGGACCCACTTCTCAATAAAATTTCATTAGATACGGATAGATGGTCACTACTGTTCCTGTCATTGTGGGGAAAGGTCAACGTCCTTAAGATGAACTGTATCCCGAGATTAAACTATTTGCTTCAATGTCTTCCTATTGCAATACCCCAAAAGTACTTTAAAAGGTTTGACCAAATTTGCAAAAGGTTC
>NC_048425.1:16673516-16700128 GCF_013103735.1 Etheostoma cragini | reverse complement strand
CATTTTGGGATATAAGTTAAGGCAGACTGTATTGTTGACTGTGATGTTCAAAACTCAATAAATTACTAATTACAAAAAGAATCTAAAACAGAAAAGAGACTTAAAGTAGAGTAGCGGTTCGCTGACTTCCAGGGTAAGAGAGAGCTCCCCTCTCTGTCTTTGACTTGTTTAAACCAACACCAGATGGATGGAGTCAGGCGGTCTGCTGGGATGGAAGGCCAGTCCGACATAATGTTTGATGATGAGTTTGTCTTTTAATTATCATCAGCCTAATCACACATTTCATATCCCTTTATTGATCCCAATGGGGTAGTAAGACTGGGAAGAGTAAGACGAGAGGACATGAAAAAAAAATTTGAGTAGAGATAGAAGACTAAAAAGCAAGGTCAGGTGAGAGGAAGGGAGGAGAAAAGAGGAGAGGAGAAATAGAAGAAAAAAACAAGGGGAGGAGAGTAGATAGAAGAGATGAAGGAAAACAAAGAGAATTTAGGAGGGAGGGAGGTGAGAGAAGAAAAATAGCAAGGAAAGATGAGGAGAAAAAGAGAGGGAGGGAGGGGAGATAGAAGAAAAAAAGACTTGATGTTTAATTTATTATCAATTAGGTAAAAACAACAGGTGCAGGGGTGCATATAGAATAAAGAAAAACAATCAAACCAGCCTCAACCCTTCCAACTTTGGAGTTACAAAACAATAGCAGCATTTGCCCTTCCTCTGCCACTAACTAATAAAAGGGGAAGGGAGAAAGAAGAAAGAAGAAAAAAGAAAAGGAGGAAAGAGAAAAGAAAAAAAGAAAGGAGGGGAGAAGAGTACGAAATAAATCATTAAAAAAAAAATCACTGAAAAACTGGTAATTTTTTATCTGTGTTTTGTTTGTTGTTCATGTTTCCGGTTGAAACCAACAGCGAGAATAGGGGCTCATATTTATAATGTGCATACTAATTGAAATCTGGTGGAACACAGTTTTTGTTTATAATGTTACTTTGGTCTTAAGTGTTAAAGATCAAAGGTGATTAAAACCAATGCGCTCTGGATGGGAAGGAACATTCATGTGTCAAAATGAAAATATGGGAACTGTAATATGGAATATGGGGCATCATTTTGATTGGGCAGATTTCATTGGGAAATGGAAAGGAACATTGGGCTGAAGAAACATAGAGATGACCCCCCCCACTCATTATCTTAATCCTACCCTAGTTACATAAGTAGAGTAGAACAATCACTCTTTTGGCAATAGCAATCAACTTTCTTAGGCTGTGATACGTGTCTTTATTATTAGTTATAATTATAATTGTAGTGAATAAAACATTAAGTTCTTACCTTTTTTCTAATTAAGCAGCAAGTCAGCTTGCTAGTTAGCTAGCTTTCTCATGTAGGTTGCTCAGTACTTGCTCATATCGAGCAAACCACAGTTTAAACCAAGTTAAAACCACAAAATCAAAACACAAACTAAGAATTTACCAAAGACAGAAAAAAATAAAAATAAAAATAAATAAGGATAAGTTAGAGAAGGAGCAGGCTAAAGCATACAGCATATTAGGGCCTGCCACTACTTCCCTATATCATATTATTATTAAACAAATAGATAGGCAAATACAGCATACATTTTTCCAGGTCTTGGAAAAACTGACAATATACAACAATACCTTTACATTACAATGTTTCGGTCTAAGTATTGTTTTCTTTAATCTATTTTTAAACTGAATGATATTACATATACAGCACAAAAAGCCATGGGTATAAGGGCTTATTTGCAGTAGCGTCTTTGCATTATTAATCCGTTGCTTAAGTTAATAGCATTCTCAACTTTGTTTACTTCATAAAAGCTGAAATTTTTTAAATGCATTTTCTGAATTCACAAGTTTTCCACCTGCTGCTCTATACTACACAAATCTGATATCATTAGCAGGTAGTTAGCTGATTTCTGAAGTATTTCTAGCTGGCTATTCAGCTATTGACATAGCTTTCTAATTCCACCAAGCGTTCATGCAACACTAAATGAGCCACCCAAAGTTCTGCTCTGCTTGTTTAAACAAAATATGTAACTTTCTGCCGCTAGGCAGAAAAACAATGGATGTAAACACAGACTTTTCAGAACTTTGTTTTGTGGCGTTGTGTAGCGGCTAACTGTGGATGTGTCATGTCTCCAGGGCTGCCACGGCGGGGAGAGAGGCAGGAAAAAAGGGTGGGGTATCTCGCTAAATTAGCATTAAATTTGTCTTCTATCTATACAGCTTACGTTAACGCTAATGTAAGCTGGCTAACGTAATCGTGGGTTAGCCCAGTGCTGTTAAACGTTAACTTTACCTTGATTAAAACTGTTATTCTTAAAACAACTTAATGAACATGTTGAACAAAATTGTAACCTTAGAATGTTAACGTTCCCCACCGAGCATTAGCATGAGCTAATGTTACTTGTCAACATAGCACGTTAACCTGGATCAGTCAATATTGAAATGTATCAATAAATATGATCTCTGCTGTATTACTGTGTTGTAAGTATCATGTAATCAATGACAAAAGTATGCTGTGTGGCAGAAATCTAGCCGTATTTACGATTACTCTTGAGCGTATTGTCTGGGTGCCTGTGTTCAAAGGGGTCAAAGGTTTCATGACGCTGTCACTACCCGATGTAAGTCAAGTGCAATTATGAGTTGCGCATGCTGAGATTTATGGCATAAGGAGTCATACTGAAATTTGTGAAATCCAAAAAATAATAAACTTTTCTTATTACAAACATTAACAGAAGATGGAAATAATTTGAAAAACGTTTTAAAATTAAATAACAGATTTACAATGTACACATTGTTGGAAACATTTAGGATAGTGTAAGTAGACAACGCAACAAAATATGTACCATATAGTTGTTTGTAGACTTTTTAATGCAGAAATGTTACATATTGTACCTTTAAAGCTCCACAGTTGCAAAAGTCAAGGCATGCAGATTCACCACTTAGTGATGCAAAAAACATGTTAGGTTGCAGTGACTAATTCAAGACGTGGTACTGGAATATGGACACAACTCAAAAAAGGTTGGTTAGTCTAAATCAACGGAAGTACATTTCTAGTACGCCGTCTGCTTTCCCTCTCTGTGTGTTGCCTTTCTCGAAATCCCTTCGCTTTGGGAAACAACAGCAAACTTAGAGCTAGCGAGTTGCACGCTGAAAATGGCAAGTTTTTAAGTAAATTTATATTTTGCAATTAGACAATTGCAAAACATAATTGGACTAGGTGGAGAGATTATATCTCCAACCTGGCCTGGGAACGCCTCGGGATCCCCCAGTCGGAGCTGGTTGATGTGGCTCGGGAAAGGGAAGTTTGGGGTCCCCTACTGGAGCTGCTAAGTTTCTTTCCCAAGACTATTTTGCAGAGCCAACAGCACTAGAACAGTACTTAGCAGCGCCCAAGATTGGATTGTGATTGGTTTAAAGAAATGGACAATATTTTCTTGTAACCTTTGAATTCTTCCTACAGAAGGGAAAAAACAGAATACTAGACTTCTGAACACAAGACACCAGCTGACATCATGTTAGAATCTGAACAAATAGCCCGCTAATTACGACTATAAATCGCTATAGAGCTAATGCATGCAGGTAGATGCACCCCCGCAGGTTTCTCTCCCATACATAAGCCAGGGCCCACTTGTTGCCATTGATTCCCAGTAATTCAGTAATAACTGTTTACTGTAGGTGAGTGCTGGAGGCTTCACACTGTGTCAGCCCACGCCTGGATGTGCTCTGCTGCACACACAGGATCATCTATCTTCTCTCTATCTCAGCCAAGTCAACTAGAGTAGCAGTTTTTTTTAAGTATTAAAAACCTGAGCCCAGAGAAATATTGTACACAATCTATTATGGTTTATTTTGTGATGCTCACAGGCTTGTGGATGTGATGGGCTGTGTGACTGTGATTGCATATGTGTGTCCTTCTCTCTCCGAGGAAATCGGGTTACACGTTATGTAATTGCCATGGACTCTGTTTTGGTGTAGCCCAATATCAGCACTACATCAACAGTTTTAAACCGAAAAGACAGACCCACCCCCCAAGGCAGAGAGTGTGAAAAATATAATTACCAAAAGACATTAACAGAAAGTTAATTTAAAGTTCCTTAACAATAGTACAAACCCTAGAGGTAGGATTATAGTAAGTCAATATGATAGGTCCAAGGGTATAAGTCTTATAATGTTGTTATGTTGTTATACAACATGTACCTTCCTCAATGCTTAGTGGCCACCAGCTTTACCAAAGTTTTTCCCAGGTTGCCTCATCTGTCTACTGTCTCCTACATTACCAACGTGTTTACTGGCAACTTAATATTTTTTTCCATTAGAAGAAAGTTTGAGTTATTGAGTCTTAAGTTCTACAGAACTGTCACATGGAGGTTATTCTCGCTTTGCCAGACCATGCACTTGCAGAGCAGAGGAGGGTCTGACTAGTCCACATAGCATTCCGGGATGGGAGAAAAACGTGCTCTGGTTTATTGGCATTTCCTAAAACAAATTACAATCGTCGTGGCCGGAACTAAGCTCCGCACGGAGCAGCTGCGAAATAGTACCACTACTACTGTTGTTGTAGAAATTCTCTACAGATCAAAGAAAACATATTTGATCTGCAGCTCCTACATGGAACTGCATCTTGTTTTTTCTGCTGGAATGGTCCTCAAGAGGGCACTTGATGAGGGTTTTTTGGCACATTGGATGGCTGTAGAACGCACTTGTGTAGATGTATTCAAGTTTGTCTACCATAGGAGCCAAGAGGGCAATTTTGAAGCAATTTTTTTCCAACATGGGTGCCCCTGCCCCCTGCCTTCTCTCCCTACCAGTCGGTTCACTGATCACAATATTTAAACCCAGAAAAATCTGTAATTTTAAGATAAGTCTGTTACATTTTTTGTAAGCTGCCAAAAGTGTGCTCTTTAAGGGTTCTCCCTGTCAATATACAGCTTGGAGGCATCGCCTGAGCGTATGACTGTAAAAACACTGCGGAGAGCACACATGCTGCATTTTAGCGTACACAAAGCGGCAACTGCAGCTCATTCAATAGCAGGTGTGTGGAAGATAGAGAAAGGGAGGTAGTTATCTGTAACATTATAGCTGTGAACGCTGTCGGTGTGCCTTGCTAGTAGCTGCAGGTTAAAGTGGAGCCCATGGGTTGGCCCTGGAGCTAGCTAAAACTTCAGCACAGGCTCACTAACTTAAGGTAGGCTGATTTTTAATGTTTAACAACCATTAAGCATTATGTAAATAATTTGGCAATAACTTCACTTATACTCAAATAGTGTATGATGTCGTTTACAACTAAGCGCTCTGAAAGCCCAAGGAAAACACTGCCTTTAGCCTCTCTAGTTGCTCTACCTTTGGGAAACACCAGATGATAGGTCAGAAAAATCATATCACAGAGGTATTCTTAGAAAGAGTAATTTCATGCTATTTTGTAACATGGTAATCATGTAGGGAACTTATTTATTGATATATTTTCATCGATCCAGCTTACTATGATGTGCTACTCTGTCAAGTGGCTCAAGCCAGCCACCAAGCTGATGTGTAACAGTGTTTCCCATACATTGATTTTTTTAGTGGCAGCCTGCCACAATATCTACATTGACAGCCACAGACAATAATTAGCTAGTTAGCACAGCCAACAATCCCTTTGTCTCATTCCCAGTCTAGGAGACTACTTCACTAAGAAGAGCGTGACTGGCGGATCCAGATATCTTTAGTTAGCAGCTGTAGTAACTGAAATTACTCAACGCAAACCCCAGTGCCCTAAAGTGTATAATGGCTGCAAACAGACAGTTCCTGATCCGGCAGGTACTGGGGTGTGAGCTTGGTGAATTTGAGATGCTACAACCATTAACTGAAGGTACCACCACAAATAGCATCTAATTGTGTGTACTGTAATGATTTACCATTGGAAAAATGTTCAACATGCTCAGTGTTTTTTTCATGATTGTTTTGATAACAACGCTGGGCTTCCCCCTGATTAAATTTGCTACGTGAAATTTGTTACAGTAGCTGAATGGATAGTCAACTTCTCTACTGGTGTATTAGCACATTATGTTAGCTAAGTGTACTTGCAACTATTTCATTAGAATGACGTGACACACTGAATAAACATGATTAAAGTTACATGGATAAAACTTGAATATATTAAAATGTCCACCAACGTGATTCTGAGTCACGTCAGATAGATTTTCATTGGCAGTGGTGGTTGTTTAACAATGATGACAACTACCATAATCCCGAACTACTCCACGACCTCTTTAAATTTTGTCTTTTTTTATGTTTGATTGAGAGACCCTTACTTATTGAAACATAAAAGAGAAAAAAAATGTTGCCACTATTTTTTTTTTTTAAACTCTGTAATGTGTAGAGTATGTAGTGTATGCATTTAATTGAAAATAAGGGACCAAAATTGCAGTATAATCTGTTGGGCTAGATGATTTGTTACACAGAAGAACCATCTGGGAAGCCATCATTGGAAACTGTTTGGAAAAAGGGTTAAGGCACTTAAAAAAATACCTGGCAGGAAATGGATTGGATAGCAACCATATTTACTGTTAGTTTCCATTCTGGTCCTCAAAAAACATCTTTGTGCCTTAGACTGAGGTGTCACAGAAGACATGACCCATGTGCTAGTAGCTATAGATTTAATGCAAAACATGGGTAGAGAAGGAATCTTTCCTGTCAACAAACTTGAGCCTTGATAGGATTCCAGCCGACCTGGTTTCATTTGACCTTGTGAGTAGACCCCTAAATCTGCTACTACCACTTTTGTGTACGTCTGGCGTATTGTCTTGGCAGTGTATTTCAATTTCTGTAGCTCATAAGAATGAGATAAAGGACTCATTTTACTCATTCTACACATCATAAAACAGACTGTGTATAGACTAGTCTGTATTGAATGTTTGTGTGTTTGACAAAAGGTGGCTTAGCTATCCAATTGATTCAGTCACCTCCCCCTCTTTCTTTCTCTCTCTCTCTCTCTCTCTCTCTCTCTCTCTCTCTCTCTCTCTCTCTTTCTCTCTCTCTCTCTCTCTCTCTCTCTCTCTCTCTCTCTCTCTCTCTCGCTCGCTCGCGCACACACACACACACACACACACAGAGCAGTTGTTAGTGATTATTTGTGTATATGTTGTAGTAACAGCTCGTTGAACAGGTCAGTGCTCAAATTTCACCCTTCCTGTTCACTTTATAAACATTAGATAAATTAATCAAAATCATTAAGATCTGCATTTCAAAGACAACACCTATGAGACACATACAGTTCACAGTTCAGGTATTGGTCCCTGATGCTATGGTGGTGCCCCGTTTTGATTGTTTGTCAATTTGGAAAAGGTATTCATACACATTCATAATTTTATTAATATTGATAACACATCTTTCATAAACTGATAATAATTGAATCTGCATCTTCCTAATCCCCAACACGATCTGATTTTCCCTTGTGGGAGTGTAAACTAACCATGGAAAACTGGTTAGGTGGGAGGTGATGTGATTAAAATCCCCTGATATTGCAAAGGATGCATCAACCTGTTGAGTGTGTTCTGCATAGCCTCGTAAATGACGTCCCTTGGCAATAGAGCCCCTATGCGCAGTGAAATGTTAGGAACAATGTCAAAAATGTAATTATTTCATCTGCCAGAGAGGAGGAGAAATAGAGAAAGAGCAAAGAGGGCTAGAGATGAGATGTGGTGGTGTTATCAAACTCAAGGATGAAGGGTCAATAAAAACAGATGGCGTTGAAAAGCATCTTGTAAAAGTCTGTTCCAGTGCTCTCTGCAAACAATGCAAGTTTATACTTTGGAGAGCAAAGGTCAGTTTTACCTCAAATCCTCTCTCTGTCACTGTTTTCTGTCTCCACCCATGTGTCTTCCATTCCCATCCACTCAGAAACAAACTCTCTTTCTGCAACCTTTATTGACAATGAACAAACATGACTACAAACGATAGCAGTCATTTGCATTCAAATCAGACTTTTTCTGTTTTTGTACTGTGGTACAAATTGTTATAACGGCAGTTTGCTTTGCCAGGCATGAAACTTTAACAAGGCTGGACTCTGTACCCTCTTCTAAATCAGCAGTACAAACAGGACTCAAAACAACTATTCATCATCCTTCTGCCTGCACAGAAAAATTACATTACATTTTAAAAAGAGATAGGACCTTATTTGTGTAACTGTACCTTTGTGCAAATGAAAGGGGTGTTTGTTGTCTGTAACTCTAATTTGATAACCAATATTTTTAGCATATGTTTTTGTGTCCTTATTAGGGTAAGTTGCTTTATTATTTATTAAAAGATTGTTATTGGAGTTTAGCACTTGCCGGTATGCTGTCAATTTAGCATGCTAACAAGCAGAGATCTGACATCATGTTCAATAAGGATTAATATCAACACAGCTTTCTTGCCAACAGCAGCAGCATGCCAGGAAGCCCACTCACAGTATTTTGTAGCTGGGCAGATGCAACAGAGCTACTAGTGCTAATGTCACTTTTGGAGCTAGGGATACTAATTAAACAGAAATGTAATTGCAACATAACATGAAATTACAAAACATACAGTATGTAAAGTGTCTGGTATACTGCAACAGTGTGTTGTGCTGCAATATCATTTGAGTATGTTACAGTACAGATTGTGAAAGCACACTGCAATGTAATGTAAGTACAAATGTTGCAATATGAACTCAACATAGAAATTACACACAAGATCTACATCTCATGGGCTTCATCAGCAAATAGACTTGGCCCCTATTTTGCCCAGGAAGGGAAAACAGCCAGAGCACCAAGCATATCTTCTCCTCTACAACACCATGAACTCAAAAGATTTATCTTGGAGATGGAAAAACCTAATAAGACATGACAGATCCTTTGTATAAAGACAACTTCAGAAAAAGAAAGCATGGAGTTTGATTGCAGGAGTGCTTGGAGTGGAAGGTAGATACTACTAGCTTATTCAACACGTGATTGTAATTGTAGAGACAATAAAATCTGTGAGTTGGGCAGGCAAGACACTCTGCTTCTGAGACGCTCCTGGTGTGGTATGGCGCTTGACGAAACAAAACTGCAATGCATCACCAAAGCAGCAAAGACACATGCCCCGTGCAAAATCCACATCCCTTTTGTGGCTGGGCTGTCAGTCTGAAAAGAGTCTTGAAGCAACAAGGCGACAGCACCCGCCACAGTATTTAACACGGTGCTGGTAAATCTGACCCCTTCTCACTTGGTGGATGTAGACAGTCATATGCAGTTGAAAATGTCACAACTTAAAAATATACATGTATATGTTATATACCAAGGCGTAGTGTAATTTCACATGCCATTTAACTTGAAACTCACACTGACATGATTTTCCTTTTCTATCCAAGGTACCTTCCTTTTAAATATTTAAAGCTATAACCTCCTGCATGAGACATTCTAAGTAATGACAATGGTCGGTTAAATTAAATACCAATAATTCCTACTCCTAATACGTTACAAACCCCATTACTAACCTGTTAAAGTGTTTGATCTCAGTTAATTTTCTTTTTTTAGCACTCACCAATTAGGAAGAGCCACACAAGTCGTTATCAAAGTTTGTCTTTTCCATTGGTTGCTTTCTTTTTTGGTTTTTAGTACTCCTGCTGAATGTGTAGGTCTTTCAACAGCAGCACAATCACTGACTGAAACATTTTAAACATACATGATTAGTTTGTATCAACTCATTTGGCAATGGCTTGAATGTTACAGACTTCAATAATATAAAATAATTGCTCATGACAGCTTTATTGTCAATTGGGGTATGCAATATCTTGACATGCCTAATAATGAAGGCATTATTGCTTTAATATACATGCTAAAAGGCAATTAGTCTTTTGTTTTTTTTTAGTTTATCAGTGCCACAAATGTAAGATAATCATTAAGCTGTCTTCTTGACTCTTCTCTGGTCTACAGAAATTGTCTATTGTCACTAGATTATTTATTCACAAAAAAGGGTTTATTTAACAAACTAAAGTAACAAGAAAATGCAATTGTTATGGGACAACTGTATAAGAGCTATGTCATTTAAAGAAATAGACCTTTTGGCATACTTTATTATTCCTGCTAGAGGCATGACATTGGCAAGTCAGTTGGTCAGTTGATCCACTACTTTGGTCCACACTAAAATATCTCAGTATTAGATTGATTTCCACATAATTTGGTACGGACATTGGTGGTTTCCAGACGATAAATCTTATTGATTTTGATGACGTTTCCTGTCCGATGACGTACAACTATTGAATGGATTTCAATGAAATGTAGTTCAGGCAATCATTTCCCCCAGGAAAAAAAATAAAAAAATAAACCATTAAATGGCAATTTCTGGAGAATTTTGTGCAAAAAAAATGGAGAAATCAAGTCTTGCATGATATGTGCAAAACTGTAGGGTTGAGAGCCTTTGCATTGTTGTAGTATCAACAGATATTAGGGCATTCAGCATTTACATTACTTACATTGTTAACTTCTTATGATATAAGAACTGACCCAGACAATGTGCCAAACATAATGAGCCACTTTACAGAGACAGTAGCATATGTCAGCAACAGCTGAGAAGATTTGGGTCTGTGGTGAACAGGTCCAGGGGTCCCTTGTGTAGGGACCAGGGACCCAAAGTTAAATTAATGTTGAGGGATCAACTAAGACCACTGAAATTCTAAAGAATGAGAACCACTTATTTACATAAATTCTAATCCTTTAACCGTCAGCCTCTGTGCCCCACTTACTGTATTTACCTTCTGGGGGGAAAAAAGACTATTTGTTCATTTTATAAAACATTGAATGAATTATTTACAGTTACATTTAGAGATGCACCAAGGTTAGAGAAGCACAATAGTGGCCCAACGTTGCAGTATCGTGTATATATAGTATAGTAGCCCATGGCTCAAATGTGTTTCATCAGATTTCTTCTCATGTTTACAACTTTGTGCACATTCAAAAAATAACTCCCCCCATCTCTGTTGCCCGAGATTTGGAGAGTTGTAATATAGTCTGCTGTGCATGTTTTTGCGCCGCTGATACAGTAGTAGCTCACTCAGACCGTCTGACAGACACAGAGGCCCATTTGGGTCTCGGTGTCTTCATCGTAGGTCTATGCACGGATTCAACGCGTCACAGCCCCCAGCAGAGTGAGTCCACTAAAATGAACTGAAGTTGCTACACTCACCAGCCGTGCTGCTCACAACTATCTTTACAGAGAGAGGGGTCACAAAGCAACAGACGGGTGTTTGATACTCAGAGCACATACCTGAAGCCGGGGAAATGCACCTGGGATGGATCGGGAAAAAAATGTTCTCAGTTTTCGAAAATATGAAAATTCCACAGACAGGGAGCGCTCTTGAACCCCATCACAGTCTCTGAAAGCACAACTAGTCGATCACGAGTGGCTCACAGGTAGATCTATAGATAAACTCATCTTTCAGAAATTTGACTGATTGGGTTGACACGTCAGCGTGAGAAATCGGCGTGTGAGCGTGTGAAACCACTCAAATGCGTGTGTCTCACGGCCAAGACACACGCTGTTTTTAGTTTTTTTATTCCAAAGTGTCCTCAGAACTGGGGAACAATTTATTTTTGGCAACCCCTTATCTTCTAAGGATGCACACAGCTATGTTAAACTTTATTTTCATTATTGTTACTATTTTATTTTACCTCTACACAACAGCACACAGCGTGTGTTGACATCACTTGAGACCATAAATGCACTTCTGTAAAGTGGTTCAGGCTAAACTTACATATTTTGGATATCTCCTATGATAAGTAAAACAGGTGGGACGGGCCCAGTAGGAGGAGCTGCAGTTAGGTTTGTGTCCTGGAATTGTAAGGGGATGAATGGTCCTGTGAAACGTTCTGGGATTTTTTCCCATCTTAAACGATTGAATACTGATGTTTTGTTTTTGCAGGAGACACATTTAAGGTTAGAAGATCACACCAGACTCTGTAAAGAATGGATTAATAATATTTTCCATTCCAAATTTAATAACAGATCTCGAGGGGTAGCAATTTTGATTAATAAACAAATTCAGTTCTCACCAAACACCATAATTGCAGACCCCAATGGTCGATATGTCATTGTTTCTGGCCTGCTATTCCAAATACCCGTTCTTTTGGTGAATGTCTATGCTCCTACCTGGACGACACTGAATTTGCCAATAAGCTTCTGTCAACCCCCCCTAATTTACATACACATAGATTGATCCTTGCAGGAAATCTTAATTGTACAATTGACCCATTGCTCGATAAATCTAGCCCTAAATCTGTTTCACCTTCTCCAATGCCAAGGGTTTTTTCAGACTTTATGAGACAAAATGGCTGTGTAGACCCTTGGAGGTTTCAAATTCAAACTCCAAACAATTATTTCTTTTCTCATGTCCACCATTCTTTCTCAAGGATAGATTACTTTAATATAGATAGTTCATTCATCCCCGCAGTGATATCTGTTAAATACTTGGCCATCATCATTTCAGATTATGTACCACTCATCTTAGACCTTTCTTTCACTTTGAACGTTAGAGAGGTATTCTTCTGGAGACTTAATTCCCTGCTCCTTTCGAATGAGAAATTTTGTGAACATGTGGCTACTAATATAGATACTTTTCTTGAAGTAAACAAAAAAGAAGGTATATCATATTCTCTACTTTGGGAAACCTTAAAAGTGTACTTAAGAGGACAAATTATCTCCTATGTATCACATGACAATAAGAAATGCCGCAAACAAATTCAAGTTGTGACATTTTCAGTTTTTAATTTAGCCCGCAAATACTCTGAAAGCTCTTCCCCAGAATTCTATAAAGAACGGATAGCTTTACAGTCTAAGCTCAATCTTCTAACCACCAACCAGGCTGAATACTTACTACTGCAGACCCGGAAAACTCACTGAGTACGGAGAAAAAGCTAGTCGATTGCTGGTCGGGGGAAAAATCTGGGAATGTCCCCGATTTTTGCGACCTGTCCCCGGCTGGATCGGTCCCCGGAAATGTCCTGGTTTTTACTGTTTTAGAAGCCGTATTTTACGATGCTAAAACCACTGATTATTTACGTGGAGTCTGGTAGGTTTGGCGAACGCAACGTTGCGGACTTTTATGTTTTAAAAAGGATCTTATTCTTTAACAGAATGGTCGACCTCCCTAGAAATCCTTTCTATAATGTTATCAGACACTTGGAATATTAATCTGAGTCTGTCAGTAGCAAAACAAGCACTCTTATGAACTTAAATACAAGCTGGACAATTATCCTATTATTATATAATAATATTATTATAATTATCCTTCCATTGTAGCTTGTTTCTGCCGACTGGAGCGATCTCGTACTGCATCAATGTCAAAGAAAATATGTCCTCAATAGTTTTTATTGTATCTGATTCTCAAGCGGCTGTTGCAGAAACAAGCCTTGAGCAATAAAGCAAAAGCTGTCAGTAGTTCAGTAAACATTACAACATTATGAAATATTGATACTTTCTATCTTGAAATATTAAGACTTTCTATCTTGAAATATTAGGACTATAAGGACTTTCTTTCTTGAAATATTAGGACTATTAGGACTTTCTATCTTGAAGTATTAGGATTTTTATCTTGAAATATTAGGATTTTTATCTTGAAATATTAGGATTTTTTATCTTGAAATATTAGGACTTTCTATCTTGAAACATTCCCCTCTGAGGTGTAGTGGAGTGGAGTAGTAGGTAGCAGCAGGGGTGGGTCTAGGATCAGACCTTTGGGGGCTCAGCTGCTAATGAGAACAGCTCTAGGTTTAGTGTCCCAGTTTTAAGTTTTACAAAAGTAAAAACATTACTTGTTTTGGAGGTAAATACGCTTCTGAGCTGAAAATGTCCCCGGATTTTGTCTGAGAAATCTGGTCACCTTAACAGTCAGCCCCCTCCCAGCTAGCAGCCAGCCCAGTCAGCGCTTAACTCCGGTGCTAAGGACGCTAACGGCAGTTTACTGAACCGTCGGGAAACAGACCCAGGCACCCGGTCCAGAAAAACGGCCATTTGTAATGTGACATCTCTCCCTATGTTTTGTTTTACTATTGCAGCTGCCTGTACAACTCTCAATCTATCAAAGTCCAGAAGGCTTGCTTTCAGTGCTAGAAAATTGCCCTGATTTGCTTTACTATTCCAGAGAAGCTGTATAGTGTAGAGCACAGTAATGTGAGCATGCTGATTAAAGAGTGCCTCATCAGCACGCACCAGGATGTGTTTAACATTGTCGCTCTGCCGGAAAAAGTCCACTTCAAGCTGGACAGCCTTCTGACTAGGATTACTGTTAAAATTTACTACTACTACTAGTAGTACTGCTATCAATACCGATGCCTGAAATTCAGTGCCAGTACCCAACTGTACCTTTTCTGTACTTTTCCTCTGTAATAACAAAAGATTAATTTCACTTTTAAAAATAATTCCAAACTGTTACCTTTTACTTAGAATTTTTTTTTAACATCATACAAAATGAAATACTGTACCTCCCTCTCCCCTCCCAAAAACCTAGTAAATCAGCGCGGTAGCTTTTATTTTTGTATTTGCATCATTTGGTGGAACATGTGCGTTCAAAAGTTGTTTTAGTCTTGCAAGAGAAAACTCTGATTGGACAGATAGTCTAGCTAGCTGTCTGAATTTACCCGGCTGAGATCTGTGGAGCTGTTATCCATAAATCCATAAATCCGCCGGAGTTTAAAATTCCAACACAAAGAAAGTGGAAGGAAGCGGACATTGGCAAAAAGACATGCATCTGGCAGAATTTCCTGCGGTACTGGAGCTATCCCAGATTATATTATTATTATTATTATTATTAATATTATTATTATTATAATAAGGTGGTGAGACCTGCCGAGAGGGTAATCCGCCAAGCTCCTAAGATGTCGACAGTCACAGACATTTTCTGGGAGGAGATTGGAGCGGAGGATGTTTTTCTGTTTGGGGAACACATTAAGGACACACAGTTTGGCATCAACAACCATCATTCTGACTCGTTGTCATTGGTTGTGTCTGTAGATAAGGTTGCACGACATTGCCAAACCAGCCTCGTCTCACAGAATTCCGTGAAATGAGCCCAAACTGTTAACACCCCATCACGTGGTGGTGTCACGGAATGTGTAAAAAGTTTGTGTGGCCACCACGGAAAACAATGCCAATGTAAAGTCAATGAGAAGATGACGTTGGTAGCGAGTAGTATGAAATCCCAAAGATTCGCATAAGGATATTGGTTGAGGTGGTGGATGGGTCAAACACAGGACTTTCATCCGAGAGACTGGGGATTGTGTCCTGTGTGTAATTATTCCTAAAGTTGTGTTCTACTTTTTTCTAAACCCAAACTTCTCGTTCTTCCTGTGTGTCACCAAACCATAAATGTTAACCCAAGGGGCTGTTTTTGATTTCATGGAATTTGTCCTTGGGCCCATCACAAAAAAAAATTCAATTCCATGAAACTACCATAGATTTTGAGTTAAAGAGCTGTGTTCATTTCACAGAATTCTCTGAGATCAGGTTGGCAAAACTCACTTTTCCTGAACTGCAGAAAGGGAGCTTGAGAAAGAAGTTCTGCAAAACAATCCTCTTTCAGGGATTTAGCCAATGCAAAACTGTGTGTGTGTGTGTGTGTTAGACAGAGAGACAAGTATAAAAAGCTTCAAGTAGACGCTAATATAATATCATATATTGTTCTTTAACTTATTAAAATATCTGACTTTACTGCCATCTGTTTTTGCTTCTTAAATATAAACTGTATGTCAGTAAATGTTATGTAAAATGATTTAAATATTTAAATTGAAAGTTCTAAAAAAAAACTATATCAACATTTACATCACAACACGTATAAGAATAATGATGCAAGGGAGCAATATTTATATAGCGTCTTAACAACATACATAGGACAGGCACCATTCATCATTCACTCACACATTCATACCCTGTTGGCCGAGGCAACCAAATAAAGTGTCACCTGTTCATCAAATTAACATGCAGACTCATTTAGACACAGAGACACAGTTGGCGTAGATCAGGAGCAATTTATGGTTTACTGTCTTGCCCAGGGACTGCAGGGCCAGGGATTGCACTACCACCTGAGCTACAGTGGAGATAGAGAAATATAGTTCTCTCTTTGAGAGACTTGTAAATTTAAAAAAATGTAGAAGACTTAAAAACAAAATATTGAATTAGATTCAATATTTCTTTTCATAATTATTGATTGTTGTACATGTTGTAATATGCAGTAGGCAGTTCTGAAACTAAATGTTTTGGGATTTACTGCATCTGTGTGTGAGCCTGCTTTCATCTTGCTGGGTTCCTCTTGTGTGAGTGTCCAGCAGCAGAGAAATGTAAGCCAGTCAGAGCAGTGCTCCCTGTCACTGAGGGTAAAATAAGTGGGAACTAAGTTTTGCTAGGCAGAGCTGACCGAGAGGGTCTTGGCAGCATAATGTCAGTCAGGGACCACATGGAGGTCCTTCTACTGCAAGTTGCTATTTCCCCCTTTTTTACTCTTTGCTGTCTCAGTTGTTTTTCTTTCTTTGGCTATGTACCACTGGCATTAATCAGATACAATATCTCTAAAGCAGCATTCACAAATGTAAAGCTGTATTAATCAATATTTTTATATACAGTATAATTAATTAATTGTCTGACTATGTGTAATTTGAAAAGTTTTGTCTTTTAGCAAAAAAAAGCCATTATAAACCACTGGACACTACCATCTGAACACTAAACAGCAGACAGACACAGTCTACACAGTCTAGATGGCAAACATCAGGGCTGGTTCTAGCCCATTGGTTGCCCTAGGCAAGATTGAATTTCGTGTTGCTGTATTGCTTTCATCTATTAATTCTCCTATAGTTGGACTTTTCTAATTATATCTAAGTCTGCACACATGTAGCCTAGGCATCATTTACTCCATCTTTTCGTTGTTTTTGGGGAAGTAACCTCCTTAAATGTGCAAATGACAATTATTCACCTGAATAATTTATACATTTGTTTTAATGTATTAAGAAACCCCTGGACTGTAATATTTCAGATGTGTTTGAGCATGATTTCAGCTCAGGTTCCAAACCTTGTGCACACTCAAGAAATATCTCATCTGTGTTCTGAGATTTGGAGGAGTTGTGATATGTTAAGAAAAATAAAATGACAATACAATGGTCTATTGCAAAAATAAAGTCACAATATTTTAGAAAATAATCTATCTGCACCACACTGTGTGCATTACGTGATTGCTCTGCTGATACTGTAGATCTCAGAAGTCCTGACTGGAAACGTCACGAGAATGTCAAACTTAGATTGATTGTTTTCCCTGAATTAGGAAATGATAGACAATTATCATCAATTGATTCAGATAATCAGGTTGACAACTAAACGGGTGGTTTAATAAACATGTTTTATTCTGCTTGTCATTCTAATTCTACCAATAATGGGAAGTAGACCTAAGGGCAACACGCACCCCCAACACATTTGACGCCCCAGGCGATTAGCTATTGCTAAAAGCTGAAAAGGCAGATAGTTTTTTTTCCGGACAGACATCCAAAAATAGACTGAATACTGGACTTATATTCAGCAGGTGACCACAAACATGATTCTAAATAATGCTAATGTTTTTCTGTGCCAGGTTTAAGTGTAAATAGAGAATTGTTTGCTTACAACTCTAAGGGTATTTTCAGCCTGTCCTACTGTCCCCATGTGACCAAAAATATAAAGGAATACAGCGTTGAAAAAAATATCATTTCATGTGTTTACTTTAATTGTGTCTCTGTTTGAAAACATGTAGCATGATACAAAGGGCACAATTATTGGAGCTTTTAATTTTGACAATCAAAATCAAAAGCAGGTTCGGCCATTCCCCCAGTATTTTTATTTATTCTCGACACCCGCCACCTACTTGCACATGTCTGAAGAATAAAAAAAAAAAACACAAACACAGCAGGAATTCACAGTTGGTAGCATGCATCACATGGTAGACACATGGTAACATAAGCTTACCGGTAGCTTGCAGCCTGACTTTTTCGGATACTGCCATTGTCGGAGATGACAGAGAAACAACAGAACTGGAAAATCTTCCTTCTTCACTAAAGTCACCAGTGTAGCAAACCTTTGCCTTCCCTGTGAGTGAGTTATGTAGACAAACAAAATTTCAAGCATGTGGAATCCATTGGACATTGTAATTCTTTTGTGCATATCTTTTGTGTGTGCCAGTAAGAAACCTTGAGCCGTATGCCACGGGTTGTCCTTCCTGCATTATGAGGGTTCCTACAGTGACCATGCTGTTAACCCAGTCAGTAGGTTAGGTTTGTTTTTCTCCCACACCGAGTTTCTCCATCCTTTCTAGTTCATATTTGTTGTCATAAGGACAACAATGGAAATTAGCACCAGGGCTTTATTGTGTTATTCATGACTTTGTTTTTTAAAGTATGGTGCAAAGCTGTATCAAAACTTATGATGAAATGGTCTATTAAAATCAATCAATCAATCTTTCAGTGCTAAAGGCACCTTTCTGGGTGGGTGAATAACTGCAGTCTCACATTAGCAAAGCTTTGAGCTGCCCAAATTCGCAGTCCTTTGCTTTATTTTTCAGGTCAGTCACATATGCTTCAATTGACTCACCTTTTCCTCGGACACTTGTCTCAAATACATTATGTCCCTTCTTGGCTCACAATACTTTCAGTATGTCTAAATCATCCATATCATCGTAAAAGTCAGTGGTATTAAACACCTCTCAGCCACATGTCTCAGCCACATGTAGAAAGCTTGCACACTTAACCTTTTCTGTTTTTTTTCGGATTCCGCTAGCTATGAGGTACAACTCGAACTTTTGGATCCATGAACGCCAATTTTCCGGCAGGTTTCCCTCCAGGCACAAACTGTTCGGCGGCTTTAGCTGCTCCATTTTTTATTTCTGACACCATGTAAGATATCTTATGCTGTCTATATGAGTGTATAAAAATGACAGAGACGGAGACCAGGGGCCTGTTGCCCCAGGGGCCTGTTGCCCCTAGATAAAGATATCTAGGATAAGTGAAAAGCGCAGCTTGACCTAGTGTGATCCGCTCATTGCGGCTTGTCCCACTTAATCTCCCAAGCTTCCTGTAAAAACCTGAAGCTGTAGAGACCACGGACGCTGCGCTGCTCATCTCTACTTTTACAGAGAGAGTGGACAGTGGCGCGATGGAAAGGTCTGCCGGTAGGCAGCGGCCACCAGGCACCGGGCAGCCGCCACCGGGCAGCGGTCGCACGCCAGGCAGCCACGACACACTACTGTCCCCCCGGGAAAAGTCCCAACTCTCCCAATTGCCGCTTCGCATCTGGGTGCCGGTGAAACCATTTCTAACCATCTAAACAACTGCAATAGTAGGGGTTTTAATCAAACTCATTGACAAATAGTGTCAAATAATGCATGTTAACAAAAATAAAGCAGAACACATTCAAAAGACAACGTAATAACTGTTAAACAAGTTTATTTTGGATCAGAGCGGCAGCTGATTTAACACATGAGACTCCAGAATTAATCTTAGCCCGGCTGTTAGCCTGCTCATGACAAGGCCAGCCGCAAAGAATAAATCTCCATGGTGACATTGCTGGGTTTAATTCAATCTGATTTCATGCAACCGAGTCAAAGCTAAATTCATCCAGGATAACTTGAATACCCAAGCTTAATCCCTTATCAGGGTTTCGTGCAACAGGCCCCTGCATGTAATGTGTAGCCGTGCTTGTTTACTGTCTGCTTATTTTACAGTATGTTGGAAGTCACTCAACATGTAATCAACTTGATAGCGCCTCTGCCGGATAGCGTGGCACACTACACATTACATGATGGTTAATTAGCTAGGTTGCTAATTCCACCCACCATGCTTTCATGCTACATACTGGTTATAGAAAATAAGCCGAATACACCGACGTGAGTGCTGTGCTTTTCTACGCTCTGACAAGTGTGTGTAAATGCAACATTAAGTTGTTTAATTACATTAATTTGTTGTAAGTTGGCGCATTCCAGAAGAGAGTTGTCATGGAAAAGAATACACCCAGTGCCAGAGTTAGTATGACCGTGGTGTGTATGGTGGCAGTTGACTCTTAAATGGAAGCCATCTGTAACAGAGGAAAGTCTTTCAGGTGTATTCCTATGTAATGAGTCAGTCTCTCTCTCACTCACTCCCACACACTCACAGCTGTAGGAAAGGAGGTACAGTTTTTTTCTTACGTCATGTAATTAAGTCAAAAATAATTACTCAGGTTCCTCTCCTCCCTGTCACCCTCATTTTCTCTTTTTTACTTGACAGAGGAATGTAATTAAAAAAGAGAGAGGTTTCCTGAGGTTTGTTCGTCTCTGCATCTAATGGAGAGCTTAGACCTGCTGTCTATCATGGACAGACAGAGAGGGGATACAGAGGGAGACTTGGAGGAAGCAGGAGGAGATAGAAGAAGCGATGATAATAGAGAGATCTAACGATGAGAGGGAGAGTGAGGGAGAAAGGTAGGAGACAGCCTATGTGAACAGAATATCAAGCTGACAGAGAAACTGTAAAGATCAGGAGGGAGAGTGAAGAAAAAAGTTGTTGTGAATTGAATTACAAAAGTTTCTTGTGTCACAATTTGCAATGTAAAAGTTTGTTCTGATTTGTCTCAGAATATGGAGAGTAAACTCCAGAAATGTTCTTTAGGTTTCCAAAAGGTTTTTAGGGTTACTTAACTGTCCAAAGAAAGCTGCAGAGTAGTGGATGAAGGCAAAAAAGACAGATAGTGTATCCTGTGCAAGTCCTTATCAGAATCAGAATCTGTTTCATTGGCTTAGTAAGTGTGCATACAAACAAGGAATTTTACCCAGTGTTTTTGTTATCTCAATATACGTAAACAGCTAAAAACAAGAATAACATGCTTGTTACGGCCCCCAGTTACAGAAACAAACCAAGGCTCAAAAGGGACTGGAGGATGCACAATAAAAAATGATGCCAGACACAAGGTTAACAATTAACCAATAACCGTTATTAAATAATGCAGAAATATTTCCAAAATTAGCAAACAAAGAGAAACAAAGACACTAGAGACCCCGGACAAAAGGAATAAAACATGGGAAGACTCCCCCTAAATTACCTAAACAGGGAAAAGTAATCCTAGGACTGTAACAGCTTACTTGAGTTGTTTCGTTATTTGATAACTAATACTAAAACTCATGAAAAACTATTTGTATAGGGGCAAGTAAAAATTGACTACTTTGACAAGTAGAATTTTGTCCTAACTAGTGTCTGAATAAAGTATTTTTTGGGTCTAATATAACATGACATACAGTTCCAATTACAGCATGATTTAGGAATTTAGTGTGTAATTAGGGTATTAAAAAGTATAAAAAGTAGTATAAAGTTTTTTTTTACTGTAAATATCACATATCTAGTGTTTTATTAAGGTAACTTAATGGAAATAGTGCAAAGGGGGCAGATACATAAATACTGGCACATTGCAATAACAAAAATATATACAACAAATGTCTGGGATGTGAATGTAATGATCAATCATAAGACCTTGATCTGTTAATAATTCCTGAACTGCAGGCTTGAGCTCGTTTATACACAACTGACTGACTAAAATGTGCATGTGAATTACTTTAATTCATTATTCTCTGCCAAGTCTTGTCGCTTATACGCACCAACTAGTTATTGCTTTGGCATGGTCTGAATCTGACTTAGGAAGTTCCCTGAACACTGTGGCAAGAAGGACTTGCGCTTCAGTGAATTTTTGTTTTGTTCCGTTGATCAAAATCAGTTGATACTTTCGTAAATTAAAAGAATGACGTGTTTCCACAGATATACCCAATTGCGTTGAACAATGTTGGCATACAGTTTGTAACAAAATCATTATCCATTGAACCTGACTTACCCGGCTCACTGGGCAAAGCTGAATAGCATGTTATGGCTAATAGACTACAACTGGTACACTGCTAAAACCTCCAGGTTATTGTGATTGTTTTTATGTTGTCTGTTATTTGACTAAACAGCTGTATTTCTGTTTCATTATTTCATGCCTTAATGCAGAGTTAGAGCAACAACAGAAGAACTTGAACATAAAAAGGAGTTGCTTATGCAAGACATTCTAACTAGATAGAATTCATCTCTGGACATGATAAATACATTGTTTAAATTGAGATGTACACTAAATATTTTATTTAACTGCTACTTTATAAACAAATGCTGGTAAGTTTTTGCAGAACAGATATTACAGCACTTTTGTTCATATAGCAGAACATTTAAAATAAAATTGCACTATATACACTACTTTTTAATTCATTATTTCATTTGGCGATTAATCGCCAATAATCAGGGAAATGGTGCGATTAATTGCTGCCCAGCTCTAATATATATATATATATATATATATTTTTTTTTTTTAAACATTTGTGATTAGTGATCACAACATCCTGATAAGAAAGAAAAAGAAAACATTAAAACATTAAAATTGTTAGATCTGGGATTGCATCATTCATATCATCATTGAAATAGTAGCGTTGTCATCACAAGGGGGTGTCTAAGTTTTTTTTTTAAGCTTCTGCGCTGTTAACATTGTCGCATGTAGCTACATGCTTACAGCAGTAAAAGATGTCATCTTGGCTGCCAGTGTTGTTAAATTCTCCCTAATTGTGGGTCACATTACTCCTGGAAAAATTCCGGCAATGTCGTATTTGGCTTAAAAGCCTTTATCTCTGATTTTTGACTTTAGAAACTGCTGCCACACTCTATAAGTGTCAACCGCTAACTATAGTAGCTACATGCTGATGGCAGTAAAATATCTTATCTTGGTTGCTAATGTGGTTAAATTCTCCCCAATTTCGAGTCGCATTACTGCTGAAACATGTCTGATTTGGTAGTGTTTGGTTCAGAAGCCCATATCTGTGATTTTTGAAGTAAAAAGTGCTGCTTCATTATATTACAATCTAACGTTAGCATACTTCAACTATTAAGTAGCTGCATGTTAATGCCTAAAAGCTGTAATCTTGGCGGCCAATACTGTTCATTCCTCCCCAATTTTGGGTCACATTGCTGCTGGACTTGACCAGTTGTGTAGTATTTGGTTTAAAAGCATTTATTGGTGATAATTCTCAGTAGAAAGTCCTTCTATATGCTCTGCTGCAGTAGCTTTAGCTGCTTTAGTAAAACAAAACAAGAACGCAGCAGTTATTCCAAGAAACACGCTGGCCAATCAGAGCAGACTAGGCTTTTTTGGGAGGGGGTTTAAAGAAAAGCTCCAGCAGGCCGTCTTGGAACAGAGGGTGAATACAGGTGCAGCAGCCATTGACAGTATGAGAAAGATAAAGTGTTTTTGGAACATTAAAGCATGTAAACATGTCCCAGTACAAAACACAGAAAAAGTATGACCTTAAAAATGCAATAAAATAGTTCCCCTTTAATGCTTGTGAGGGGGTTTAGGTGAAAGGATTCATATGTCTTTGTGTGCCTGTGTGTTTTCCACCAGTCTTTTCTTTGAGCTTGAGCCAAGATGGGAAATTTATCAAGTGTGTTTGCCAGTCACCTCCACTCCACTCACTGTAGTACATGTGCCACCAGGGATAATGTGTATAATGCATAAGGACACCTTCAGCTAATGGATTTGTGCTGTAGGCAAGGTGGAGAAAAATGCTCTCAAACCTCTCACCTTACTGTACTTAACACCTTGCAGGACAACGTGTTGCCCATGTTTGCCTTCCTTATTCTCCATTTCAACCAAACATACCACTTCTCGCCTTGCCCTAGAGAGGTGTGAGTGTGAGTGGACTGTTCTGTACAAGCTGACGCCTCAGAGGAGACTGGGGTTCAGTTCTGTTGTTTCCATTGTGAATCAAGTTGAAGATGAACTTAATCCAGTGACATTTTGTTGATAGTCTGACTTCACTGAAGACATCTACCCGGGGAGTGCGCAACAGCGGGACCCAGTAATGAGGCAAACGTCGTAAAATATTGAGAGCTGAGAGCCGTAGCAAATACATTTGTCCATTTCCGTAGCAAATATCCCAATAACATTGAAGAGCCAAAACTGGTCTACGTTGACTATAGCTCCCCATAATGGCTGATCATTGCCAAATTTGGTATCAAAGCCTCAGAGCGGCATGCTGAATGAGCATCACAAGTTTCGTGTTTATAGCAATTTTTGCCAAATTTGGTAGAGAGCATAGGAATGGGATTTCGACCAATAATACCAAGTTTGGCTCTGGTACCTATTAATTTGGCCAAGACATGCTAAAGTATGTGTTTTGTGCTTAGGAAAATTAGTTTGGTTGTAAATTTCACAAGTAGTGCAATTGCATAGTTAAATGTAGCAAAATTCTTTTAGTAACTTTTGGTTATGTCCATCTAGACATGCTACCTACCACCTACCAGTACCTACCAGTTCCCCCAGCCTGCCTATGGTCCCCCACTAGCTAGAAATGACGATAGGTGTAAACCGAGCCCTGGGTGTCCTGCTCTGTCTTTGAGAAAATTAAAGGTCAGATGGGCCGATCTAAAATCTTGCTTATGAGGTTATGAGGTCGTAAGGGGCAAGGTTACCTCCCCTTTCTCTGCGTTGCCCGCCCAGAGCATTTGGCCCACCCATGAGAGAGAGACATAATGGGTTTCAAATCAGCAAAGTGGCAGTTGGTCTAGGCCACACCCCTAGCCTCCCCCCTCTCTCCTTCTCAAAAGATACAGACTCAGAAATGGCACAAACTAAGCAAAGCTCATTGTGGGACTGGCTCCAGTTGCTGTAATTCCGCACCAAGGCTGAATTTTGTGAATGAGTCAGATACGGTATTAGGTCTATATAAAAGCATCAAAAGAGCACCTTGTCATTGGATCTTTAAATGTTACAGGCTTATAACAACCACATTCTTTAATATTCATTATGCCTACTCATACATCCAGATAAGACAGCATTGCTCTATTACAAAATGTGCATATTGCACCGTGGGTCAGAGAGAAACAAATTTTTTATTGCTCTGTACGTCTGGCACATATTGCAGAATTGACAAATAAAGTTGACTTGAAGTGGCTCTGAGGGTTGAAAGGAAGTGAGGACCCAAATGCAGAGGCACTGGCAGGCAGACAGGAGAAAGTTTGTAGCAAAGATTTATGAAGTCCACAGAGAAAAGGGTATTTAAAAAAAACAGGAGCAAATACACTGAACACAAGCACACAAACAAAACAATCTGACCAAGGTCAAGGGGAACACAAAGACTTAATACACTGAGACAACAAGAGGGAGGTGGCACAAGGGCTGGGGAACAGGTGGAAGGCATCAGGTAATCAGTAGGGGTGGGAATCTTGGGTCACGATACGATATTATTGTGATTTAAAACATATTGCAATATTCTGCGATATATTGCAATTTATTACCAACTTCCTTATTTAGTCCCCAAAGGAAAACATTGTCAACATCTGTTTGTACATCTCACATGAATTTTTATTGTTGTAAAATGTGACTGACAAGCTGACTAACTAACCAACACTTTCATGAATATGTTATAAATGTTGTGTACACCTGGCAAACTGAACTGTTTGCATTTAATTAAGGTGGACTAGACTGTAATACCAACCGGTATGCACTGCTGTGCTACTACAGGTGTATTTTTACAATGCAACTTCAGTCCTTCAGCCCCTAGGGATTTAGAAAGGCAATAACTGTTCAATTTAAAATAAAACATGTTAGCTTACATTCAAATAAAATGTTGAAATTAAATAAAATGCAACATGTACTCTTTAAGAAAACATAATGTGCTACTGTTTGCTGCCAACCTTAGTACTAACAAAAGTTAAACATTTTGTGTGCGCAAACTTGACGGGGAGGTGTCCCGCTAACAGAACAGCAACGGCCATATTAAAAGCGTTGTCAGTGACAACCACCAGGTTTTAGTCTGCAATCCCCCATTCTCGTGCTGCATTTTGCAGAAGGTGAGCAATGTTTGCCCCGGTGTGACTTTAATGTACTGCTCTAGTTTGGAGAACGTGAGACAGCAGTTGCCAGTCTGTGAGAGAATAAGCTGTAATAGTCACATAGGACTATTACGTAGTGACGTATCTTGGTTCCAGTGTTTTTAGCAAGTGACAAAATCCCAGATTTTCCACAACGTTGTATGGACGCAGGTCTTTGCACATGAAGTAGGGAATGGCTTGAGTTGTTTTCTTCGCTTACTCTGAAGTTCAAGGTAGCTTTGTCAAGCTAAGTGTGTCCAGTGTTGGTTGGTGTTTCGGCGGAGCTGGTTTAGCATTAGCTTTACCATCCTCGGCTGAAGCTAACTCTGAATTTGGAGGTAGATTTGTCAAGCTAAGTGTGTCCAGTGTTGGTTGGTTTTTCGGCGGAGCTGGTTTAGCATTAGCTTTACCATCCTCGGCTGAAGCTAACTCTGGATGTTGGCGTGTGAGATGAGCCCTCGTGTTGGTGGTATTCCCGGAGTATTTTATTTGCATACGACACTCCTGCAAATCCCATGTCTTATATCCATCTCAGTTGTCCCCTCCTTGTTAAAAATTCCCCAGAAGTTCCAAACACTTGATTCAGTACATTTGTGATTTCTTTCTCTGATGCTGCCATGTTTATTTTATCTACAGTGGGTACGGAAAGTATTCAGACCCCTTTAAATTTTTCACTCTTTGTTTCATTGCAGCCTTTTTCCAA
>NC_048425.1:16657304-16673416 GCF_013103735.1 Etheostoma cragini | reverse complement strand
TCCAGGTACAGCTAGCAAGTACGGTCTCCCCAAGAACACAAGTCCGTTCTTTGCATACTTGGTATTGAGAAACGCCCCTAGTGATATTTCAGTTTTTCTTTTTTAATAAATTTGCAAAGATTTCTACATTTCTGTTTTTTTCTGTCCAAGATGGTGCTGAGTGTACATTACTGAGAAATAAAATGAACTTTTTTGATTTTTGGAAAATGGCTGCAATGAAACAAAGAGTGAAAAATTTAAAGGGGTCTGAATACTTTCCGTACCCACTGTACATCCTCCTGCACGCTGACAGTCACCCCACTGACCTCACCAGAAAATGAACTGGCGCCATCTGGTGGACTGAATAAGCAATTTATTTTATTATTCTACTACCAAAAAGGTAAATCCTCATGTGCAATTTAAATAATAAAAGATCGATACTTTGCGTCTGTGTATTGATATAGTATTGCCACGGGAAATATTGCAATACTATGCTGCATTGATTTTTTTCCCCCACCCCTAGTAATCAGCACAGAAAACTAGACTATCAAATAAAATAGGAAACAGAACATAGAGACACTCACAAGAGACCAAAAGACAGAAACTACAACAAGAGAGCGACATTTCAGTAGATTTACTCACTAACATTGTTGTGGAAACACAATAACCAAGGAAAGTAAATGTACACTTCCTGCATTACTGCATAACTTGAAATACTACTGAAATTCACACAAAATAAAACAATTAAACATTGAGACCATTAAACAAAGCACACTGGGTAACTAATTCAACACGTGAACTGGATGCTATAGACTCATCACTAGGCTCTTCAGTCATTGTTTATTTTAGCATAGGTAAAACTGCCGAAGCTGAACATTATCCAAAACTCCATTTCTCAGATGAGCGTCAATGTGGGAGCTTGCATGCAACCACTTCTTCCTTCTCAAATGACTTGGAAAAAAGGCTGTTGCTTATGCCCCTCGTCTTACCCCGGCTGCTTGCTGTCTGCGAGCTTCGACTTTTCACAAAATAAAAGCTTGCATCTGGTCCGCTATATTTTCATACTTTGTCGTTTTGGAAGTTTATGAACTAAATAGTATGGCAATTATGCTAATGAATAAAATATTTTTTTCAGCAGACGTCTTACTTAAGCTACACCTTGATGGACTAGCAAAACAGTTTTGTGTTTATGTGTGGGCGGAATGTATTAAATTTGGAAATGTCAAACTTAAATTGTCTGGCTGACTAAAATGGACCCATCTTAAAGCAATGGCGGGCCAAGGAAGAAAGAACTTCATGGAGCTACATGGAAAAATATGCACAAAACAAGACACTTTGAAATGTTGCTGTTTATACAAGACCCTCCCCTATTTTCCTCCAGTGGTCCATTCCATAAATACCAAATGGTCCCTTAGTTGGAAAAAATAACAAGCCAACCTCGTTAAAAAGGTCTTTTAGAAATGAACCCCCCTGTGATCCCACTGTGGAGCGGTTATAGGCCTCCCACTAATCAGTACTACTGTATAGTTGAACAATGAAGGAAATGTATGCCAGTTCCATGCTACACGTCAATATGTGTCAACCAATCTCCAAGTTTTGATAAGATGGGAGATAATGGGGCCGTAGCGTAGCTGGATCTGTTTATTATAGATATCGCCAAAAACAACGCCATGGAGTGACCATGGTTCTCTGATAGCACTTTCTAATGTACGCCAGCAAACAGACGTATCTGGGTCAAACCAGGTATGGAGGGGCCTTAACACAAAGGACCAAAATAGCGTTAAAAGTTGTCTACCATCTTCCTTCCCCCTCTGTAAAGTAACCATCTTAAGTCGGGGCCACTTGCCTTTCCAGATTAATTTAGATACTGCAGATTAGAATTTATTCTAATAATCAGAAGGAGGGCAAATAGGTAGCATAGAGCTCACAAAATTATTCCTGGGAAAAACAGTAATTTTAACCACAGAGATCCTGGCTTGAATAGACATGGAAAGACCCATTCATCTTTCTATATCTTTTGAAATTTTGTTCAGAGCAGCAGGATAGTTATGCTTAACAATCTGATTTAAGCAAGGAAAAATGTCAATGGCTAAATATTTAAACTGTTTAACAATGGTGATATTAGCAGCGATGTTTGAATTGCAAGCAGAATCATTTAAATTAGGTATTGCAAACTTTGATCAGTTGATTTTAATGCCTGATAATCTTCCATACCCCTCCCATAAGAAAAGAAGGTGAGGAAGAAACTTAAAGGGGTTTTCTAAAAAAAAACAAAAAACATAATCCGCAAATAGTGAAAAGTGATGCTGTGGATTGCAAATGCATGTCTTAGACACCATAATCGATTGGCAAGTGGCATGAGCCAAAGGCTCTAGGGAGAGGACAAATAATGCAGGACTCAAGGGGCAACCTTGGCGTGAAGATCTAGAAACTGAAAGTAAAGAGGACGAGGTGTGCCCAGTTAAGACTCGGGCTGAAGCGCTAGAATACTGAACTTTAATCATACCTATGAAAGTGTTGCCAATGCCCATCAACTCTAAGACTGACCATAAGAAAAATTGTTACGCTTATAAAAATTTAAAAGCAAATACACAGTGTTATATTAAAATATAAGGTGTCCCATTTTGTAATACCTGTGAAAAAAGAGGTCTTAATATGTTTGAGATGGAGTCATGGATTCTGTTTGTTTTTTGCCTGCAGTTGTGCGTGTTAACAGATTTCTTTGACTGATTCTTTTTTTTACATGCCATTTTACAGCTTTTGTGTACACCTACACTTCCAGTGTGGATACTAGGCACTGTTTTATAAATAAGGCCCCAGATGCGAACAGCACCATAATGATGCACCGAGAAACCTTCATTGGACAGTTTCCCGCCTCTCTGAAACTCCTAAAGAATGTGATTGGTTCATTAGATCCTATCGATCACCCCTATGGGTAGACTTATTTCTGGGTGTCCAAGACATAATTATGATTAGTGGGTTGGCAGGTCCTAGTTTGCCCTCCATTTAAAGCCTTCACATTATGAGCTATAAAACTCTAAATAGATAGTCAATACAGTGATGCCTCAGTGTAAGCTTTATGGAAAGTTCTTATGGCCCAGAGAATGGCCTTGATTAAATGTGCATGCATGGCCATGCATGCATTTTTAATGATCAGTTTTCTAGTGAAAGTAGGTGAGTTGATATGAACAACAATTGATGTAAGAAGGAAAGTGTCTTTGAGTCTTCCGCAGTCTTTTGCAGCAAGAAATACATTGTGGGAAATGACCTCTGTTTTCCTCCCTTTCTCCTTTTCTTACAGGTAGTGCTGGTTGGTTCATCCATAAATGAAAGGGATCAAATGCTGTTTATCAGCACAGATGAGGGTTCTTCCTTCCAACGACAACCCATCTCCTTCACCCCGGACACGCTCATATTCCACCCTAAGGAAGAAGACAAGCTCCTGGCCTACTGCAAAGAGGGCAGGGTGGGTATCACAGCGCTGCTGAAACATTAAAATAAATAATGGTTTTTGTAGCTGAAAGATTAACAAGAAGACAGAAGTTATGATACACCAGCAACAAACATTTGCTGTCCGTGCAGCAAAGCGTTCATTTTAAATTTGTATTACTAACAATTATTATTATTTGTATAAATTTGTATAGCTTTGCTATGATACGGTTCAGGTCTAATTCATTTTTAATAAGAAACAATTTAGGACGATTAGATTCAATACTGAATTGACTCGAAGCAAATGGTTGAGATACAATCAGTTGTGTTTTTATATCTGAAAAATTGGTGGAGCACCAACTATTTCAAAAGGTGTGCTACATTCCAGTAAAAAAAAAAATACTAAGTATCTCACTCTGTTAACATGTCAACCAACTGCATGGCTCCACAAAACTTCTAACAACAGTGAATATTTTGTCTACCAGGTGTTGCATACATACATAAACAGAGAGAGAGAGAGATTAACCATACCATTTTCCCGCCACTGTTGGAGCACATTGTCCTGTTCAGATGCTAGGAAATAAGTATTGTTTGCTACTGGAGAGAATTACTAATCTGTTTGAACCAAAATGTCTTCTAAACTGTGGCCATATTCTAAGTGTTCCCTTGATTACAGGATTTGAGAACAGTATGATTAGATGTAAGTTTCACACGGACCCAGTGCTGTTTTAGATTTTACATTTGACATACACATATAAAAACAAACAGAGGTTTGTTTTTATATGTGTATGTCAAATGTAAAATCTTTGCTATATTCACAGCCCAGTAGTACCAGAGAAAGTTAGGTAGCCCCAACCCCCTGCCACCTTGGGAACCTCTAGGTATGTCTTCTTCATCCTAGGGTTTAAGTTGTTCCAGATAAAAGAAGAGATTGACCGGTCTTGGTTAAACATTGTCTTGGATATAAAAATGGGGATCATCTTAAAACTATAAAGAATTTTAGGCAGCACTGTCATTTTGTCGCTCTGGCTCCCATTCTACTTTTAGAAAAATTTGAAATTTAATGAAATTAGTAATGTTGTCCATCTCTGAAAGTCCTTGTTTGTGTGCTCTAATATTGCTTTAAAGTTAAAACAGGTTAGCTCTTAAATAGTGGGTGTAACTTTGATCCCTAAGTTTGAATGGAAAGATGGAATAGTCTGGACAGGATAAAATATATTGCCATTCAACACGGTCAAACACCACCTCTGTGTATTTTCTGTGTTGGGCGAGTATAAGTTATTAAGCAAATGGCGCATTTTGTTAAACGACAGGCATTACAGTTTCAATAAGGGTGGCTAATATTTTTATAGCTAATAAGGATTTTATACTTACTATTCAGGAAGCTTATTGGACAGTATGAACTACACTGTAGAGGAGTTGGTAACTCTATCTACAGTAGCTCTAGTTGTGTTTAAAATTACAATCTATACAAAGTCAGACTAATCTATCAAATAATTTGTGTCAAAATATACTACATGCATGGAAATAAGGCTCATTAAATTAAAATTGCAGACTACACAAGCCGCTAAAATGTGGACAGCAGAGGAGGCAGGCCATGATGAAGTCAAGGGGGAGAGTTTGGGCAAGAAACCCCTCCAACAAAATAGAAGAGAAAATTGTGACATAACTACTTTGAGAGGGCAAATTGCTGCCTTAAAAGCCAAAAACAAGTCAGCCATTAACTCATCAAAAGCACAAGTGGATAGTCAGAATCGCACACTGAAGGAGGTAGCTGCGTCTACCTCCAACACGTCTGATACCATAGCAGAGTTGCATAACAATGTTAAACGCCTCTCTAACCAAGTAGAGCAACTGTCTGATAAATGGGTGGATTTAGAGGGACAATCGAAGAGACATAATCTCTAAACCACCGCGGTACCTGAGGAAAATCTCTGGATTTAACCAAAACCCCGCTGATAGACCAAGCCCATAGAGCTCTGAGGATGCGCCAGGATAATGGTGGCCCACCAAGACATCTGATCGTGAGGCTACACTACTGCCACACATGAGGAAATCTTACAGAAAGCTACGGGCAATAGGAATCTGAAATACAAGAAGACCGAATCCAAATCTTTCGGGATCTGCCCGCATACCGTGGTTTAACTCCGAACAGCACTCACTCCGCACAGGACCTACTATGGGACAAACCGGGAGTGAGATTCAACACGAGAAGCGGTGTTTACTAAGCTAGAGGAGGCTCGTTAATATGCGGAACAGCACTTTAGATCCTCAGGCATCTCCACTTGATGAAAACAACTGGTTATGCATCTAAGATCCAACTATCGATAATTGACGTTTGTTAAGAGGTGAAAGTTAACTCTTGGGCTTTTGTACATGCAGAAAAGGTTTTCTGTTCATAATATCTTTGACGTAGAGGATCAAGATCAATTCTGTTTCATTGCTAAGCATGAAGGGCTAGGCTGCATACATAAATGTGCAAAGTATGTACAAGGCTGATTTTGTTTTTTCCATTACTCTATAAGCGGAAGAGCAACTGATTAGGTATACATTATTGTTTTGTTAGGTGTATATGCAGGGGCTTTTTCCCAACATTTCAGGTAGTTCAGTTAAGGACCATGTTTTTTGTGTAATGTTTGAATGGGGGTGGGATGGGTGGAAGCACCGCTTAACTCAGGACTGTAGCCAAATAAAAACATGGGCCTTTGCACATCCTGCACATTGGGCATACTGACGGATGCTGCTCCTTGCGGTCGTGCATTTGTGTGGCACTCAGACATTGCAAATTGTCACAGATAAAAAGAGAACTCCCTGCTGAGTTCCTTGATATCTCACACTATAGTCTACATCAAACAGGTCATTAGTTAGAAAGAGGCGTGGCTAAAGCATAGGGGGCAGATGAAACATCACCAATCAAATAGGAACTCTCTGCTAAGTTCAATGACACGTTAAAGAAGACTCTACCTTAAACAGTTAAAAAGTTCTGAAAGAACACAATAAAAAACACATAAGTTTCATGTAAATCAGATGATGCTTGTCATATAAATCTGATTTCATGTTGCCAGCAGGGGGCGCTATGACCAAAAGTCAAGTAACTCAAGTTACAAGTTAAGTTTTCATGATGGCTTGATGATGTTGAGATCAGGACTCTTTGGGGACCGTGCCATCACTTCAAGGACTTCTTGTTCTTCTTTACACTGAAGATAGTTCTTAATGAACATGGGGTTGTTGTCCTGCTGCAGAATACATTTGTGGCCAATCACATGTCTTCCTGATGGTATTACATGATAGATAAGTATCTGCCAGTATTCCTCTGCATTTAGCATCAATCCTGACCAAACTCCATAAGCAGAAAAGCAGCCCCAAACTTGCAAGGAACCTCAACCATGCTTCACATTTGCCTGCAGACACTCATTATTGTAGCGCTCTCCAGCCCTTCAGCCAACAAACTGCCTACTGTTACAGCCAAATATTTCATTTATTTGACTCATCAGTCCAGAGCACCTGCTGCCATTTATTGCACCCCAGTTTACCAAGCTTTTATGCATCGTTGAATGGCTTGGCCTTGTTTCCATGTTGGAGGTATGGCTTTTTTGGCTGCAACTCTTCAATAAAGACCACTTCTGGCCAGACTTCTCTGGACAGTAGATGGGTCTACCAGGGTCCCGCAGGTTTCTGCCAGTTCTGAGCTGATGTCACTGCTGGACATCTTCCCATTTTGAAGGGAAATAAGCTTGATGTGTTTTTCATCTGCTGCACTACGTTGCCTTGGCCAACCACTGCGTCTACGATCCTCAACATTGCCCAACTTCTTGCAAGCATACCTATAAAATTGATGCTGGTTTGAAGACAAAGGGCAGTAACACCAAATATTGATGTGACTTTGATTTTCTTTTGCATTTTGTATATTTATAAAAATAAACAATCTTTTCTATTTTTTAAAGCTGTTAGTTTACAGCATTTTTTCCACACCTGCCTAAGACTTTCACAACTGCCTAGGACCTTTGCACAGCACTGTACTGTACATACATACATATATAGTATATGTATGTGTATAGATAATTTCTATATAATTCAAAGACAAAAAATGTATCAGTGCTTTACCAAGCACTTACTAACCAACAACTAACTATGAAAAACATCAGTCACAACTTTACAATAGCTATGATGGTGCCATGACAGATGGTTTACAAAGTGTTTGACTATTTAACAAGAAATTATTATCATCTGTTGCAACTTTATAATAACCATCAAAGAAATTGTTTACAGACGGTTTACTAACCACTGACAAAGTATTAACTATCAAAATAATATTTATAGATAGTGTACAATGTATTCATTAACTATTAACATGATATTAGGTATGTATTAACAAGGTATGATAGTCATCTGTTTCAACTTTATAAAAACCATCCAGACTCGGTTTATAGACGGTTTACACACCAACCAGTAACCCTTAAAGTGTTAGGAATATCTGGTCCAGCTATCTATGTAATGTTTATAAATGTTTAATAAATGATTTCTTAAAGGCTTACAAACATATTTTTTAATAATTACCCAATACCTAATATAGTATATGAGGGATACAATGTGTGTAACAATCAGCTGTTAATTTACAGCACTAATATTTTATTAATTTTAATTTAACTGTTTGTTAACAGTAAAATGACAGTTTGCTAACAGTTAAATGAAAATGAACTAAAGATTTATTAACTATCAATTTTCCATCTATTAATGATGGTTATTATAAAGTGTTACCCAGTAGTTCTTGCTTTTGTCTGGAATTATAAATCCCATAGAATAAAAGTCCAGGTCACGTGGAGGACTTGCACTTCCAAATTTTATAAATATATTATTGGGCTACATGTATCCATACTATTGCATCCGTGTTAGATGATCCCTGAGCAAGACAGTTTGTTTTGAGCAGTATATAGACAGGATGACGAGCCTTAACAACTAAACCACTGTCATTAAAAGTGTGAAGAAAGAGTTTCTTAAACTGTGTGTTTGTGTTTTTGTATTATAGAGGACCTTTGTGTAAGGAAATAATTATCTCATTTATATAAATAACTATCTCATTATCTCAATAATTATATCCCAAAATGCTTTTCAGACTTCCTTGTGTGTAGGAGTCAATAGACCTTCATTATGGGTCTGATCAATGCCATACAAGCTCAGGAAAAACACAAACTACCACAAACACCCAAACCTACAGTATGTACACACATAACCTGATGTGATTAATACTTAACTGAGCATAGTGTTAACTTGGGGAACCATGAAATTCAGTAGCTTGATTGTGTAAACTGAGTTGATCCTAACAGACTCAATTTAAGGACACTAGTCACAGGGCTTGTGGTTAAGGTTCATAATTTAATGCTACATGCTTTGTGTGTGTTTTTCTGTTTAATTGTGGTCTTCTCTCTGTTTTTTTTGTGTCCAGCTCTTTGCTTCCACAGACCTGGGCCGCAAGTGGACTTTGCTTCAGGAGCGGGTGACCAAGGACAAAGTTTTCTGGTCAGTTAAACTATATTTGATGAATAAGGACTTCAAGACTCAGTTAAGCCTGTTAAGTGTCTCAATTGCTTACCTCTTTGTTAACACAAACATTTAGAAAGCGGTAATAGCAATAACGTAGCTTTTTACAAAGATAATACATCAGAAATAATAGGAACAGTAATAATAATGGTCCAAGGATGTCTTGTGAAATAAAATGTTTTTATGGGATGGTAAAAGTCATGAAACCACTCAACACACGTTCATTGGGGCTGTTAAGAAAAAGCCTTAATAGCTAAAGTGCATAAAAGATGGATTTTAAAGCAATAGTATTTCAAAAATAAAAAGATAATAGCACGTTGTATGTTAAATTGGGTGTGTTAAAAGTTAGGGTGTGTTTAGCATCCAAGATTAGAAATAGGAAAAAACAGTTACCCTTTCCAATGTGAAAAGTGTTTTTTTTTATGTTGGGAAACCTTTCTTGGCAAACAACAGCCAGGCAGGCCAGCTGTCTGCAGCTTAACACTCCTATGCAAAACAAACCTTATACTTACCTGGGTAACACTTATATATATATATATAATAATAATGGTACATGAATTATCATGAATTCATGCATGACTTCATCCATTAAAAAGCATTAATTCATTCATGGCCTATCAATAATGTAGGGATTAATAGTATTTCATGCATAAGTTAATGTAGGAACAATATGTTAATATATATAATACAGAATATAGATCAATTAAGTTATTTTAATCATGATTTCTGATTTTTTTGTGATAAAATTTCTTTTTAATCCTCTTTTATATTGAAAAATTACAAACAACACACTGAGACATGGAATGCGTCCCAGAGCCAAAAATCACAGAGAGGAAAGCTGGGAGGGAGGGAGAAAAAACAATACATGCAGAAACAGACAAAACAAACACATACATAAACAGACACACAGAGACAGACACAAGACAAGGGACCAATCACATGCGCAGGTAGTAGTAGCACGAGGCTACAGCCTGGACCTCAAAGAGTCAGCGATGCTGTGCCAAGTGTCCAGGGTCCTTTCGGCGCGCCATCAACAGTTCCATGTACACGACATCCAAGAATGCAAAGGTCCATGCACGGATAGGTTGCAATCCTTCTCTTAGCAGCTGTAAGTCCAGCAAACAGAGAGAAAAGGAATAATCCTTACAGGTGGCAATAACTGTGCGCCAACTATCTACTATAAGCGCCAAGCTGCTGGCCCATGACTTCAAAGCATTCTTGGCTTGCGCCTGAGTCCCAGTGACCCTTGTGTTCGACCAATGAATATTTGGGTCCCACACAGCCTTGCAGTCTGTACCAACAACAAAAAACAGTACGTTAACTCCAGCATCGGATTGGTGAGCATAGCAAAGGAAACACTATCAAAAACATGGACAGACACAAGGGCAATTTTCCTTAGACAATGCTCTATTGAAGAAATTATAATTCTGGATTCTGGATAATTCTTTGGATTGTCTGACCAAGAGGACAAAACTTTAAGCGGAAGATTCCATTTAACAACAATGGCCACTCCTTTTGTTAATGAGTTTCCTGAGGAGGATGCAATCCTATGATAAAATCTGTTGGCAAGACAGCCAGTAGAGGCCTGTAGCAAACGTGTCTCCTGTAGTAGTGCAATGTCAACATTTCATTTTTTAAGTGGGGTCAGAGTGCTACCACGCTTGTGAGATGCATTCAGCCTACCACAGTTCATAACTAAAAAAGAAAGATCAGCCATTATCAAAAAATCTGTGTTTGAAATAAAGACAGATGTGAAAAGGACCTTGCTTCTGCCGCTCACTTCAGTAATTCCTAAAAATAGTGCATTCAAAATTGAGTCCCTAAACGCACAGACATGTAAAACACAAAACAAAAACAGACAGGACATTAAAAAACAATAAGGAGGGCATAGCCTACACTCAATGTCAATCAGTCATCAAATGAATGGGCAGCACAAAGAAAGGAAAAGCAACCCAAAAAGTACCAGGTTGGCAATTGGTTCCATCTTAAATTAACTTTAAAGTAAATGCATTTTCCGTCAACACAAACAACAAACAGAAAGCATAAAACAAACAGCCCATTGGGAGGGAGACACCTAGTGGTAACCTTTAACCTGAAGACTACATTAAACAAGGTAGAAAAGCCATTCAAAAACACAGTCACTGTAATCATATCAGATAACAGGACAAATAAAACAAGGACAAATTAAGAGAGTAAGACAAATCAAAAGTCCATGTTCATCAGGCAGTTGTCTTACTCCTGGTTTTCCTCCACGGTGAAGTCCGAGGTGCTGCCCATCTCCACAGCCGCAGGGCGGCGGGGTGCAGCTAGCTTCATGTAGTCCCCAGCAGCTGTAGTGGCTGCCCTCTCTTTGTCCAGCCAATCACGGGACTCCCACAACTAATGTTTAGTTAATCATGATTATAAAGTGTTACCGTGTACCTCTTTGTCAGCTGCCTTAAGGCACTCAAATCGTTTCTTAACTTCTCTATTCTTGTTATTAAGGTGGAAAGTTTTGTCTCTGTCAAAGCAGCAGAACGGGTTTTTTTTTTTTCTCCTGTATTTTGAGAACGGAGATTCGTGATTGTACTATAACATATAGGGAGATCAGACAGCTAAAGAAAAGCGTGCCCATTCATCTTATCAGAAGAACCTTGAAGTCTGAGATGTATTGGAGCCAATGAAGGAAAGCTAAAGCTGATTTGATGTGGTGAAATTCACTAGATTTAGTTTAGGTTCTTGCTGCAATGTTATGAACAATTTCAAGACTTAACATGTTAGCATGTGCAGCCCCTAATGTCAACTTCCTGAACGAGTTGAATAACTTTTATGCTCGCTTTGAAAGAGACAACAGAGAAACTGCCACCAAGCTCAAATCCTCAGCCGACCAGCCGCCAATCACACTGTCCTCCACAGATGTCTGCAATGCACTGAGCAGGATCAGCAGGCGCAAGGCTGTTGGACCAGATAAAATTCCTGGACGCATACTCAGGGCTTGTGCGGAGCAGCTTGCTGGGGTTTTTACAGACATTTTCAACCTGTCTCTTGCCCAAGCAGCTTTACCAACATGCTTTAAATGCACTTCCATTGTGCCAGTGCCAAAACACTCCAGCCCAAAGTGCCTTAACGACTACCGCCCTGTAGCACTCACACCCATCGTAATGAAGTGCTATGAGCGCCTGGTCCTGGCACACCTAAAAGACTCGCTAACATCCACATTGGACTTACACCAATTTGCCTCCTGTAGCGATAGGAGCCCAGAGGATGCAGTTTCCATGGCACTGCACTCTGTGCTCACATATCTGGACAATAAGAACACTTATGCACGCATGCTGTTTGTTGACTTCAGCTCAGCATTCAACAGTGTCATCCCGGCTAAGTTAATAGCCAAACTTGGAGACCTGGGTATCAACACCTTGATGTGCAACTGGATTTTGGACTTTTTGACCAGAATGTTTGATCAGGCTCCAACTGCTCCACGTCAATCACACTCAACACTGGTGTGCCACAGGGCTGTGTGCTAAGCCTGTTTCTCTACTCCCTCTTCACCACCGACTGCAAGCCTGTGTATGAATCTAATTCTATCATCAAGTTTGCGGACGACACTACGGTGATTGGTCTTATCAGCAACAACAATGAGACTGCCTATAGGGAGGAGATCAACCACCTGGCCACATGGTGCACTGAAAATAACCAGCTCCTCAACACCACCAAAACGAAGGAGCTCATTGTGGACTTCCGAAAAGAGTCAAGAGGCACGCACGACACCATCCACATCAATGGAATGGCTGTTGAGCATGTCTCCAGTTTTAAGTTTCTGGGGATCCACATCTCGGCGGACATGTCCTGGTCAACCGACACCTCCTGCCTGGTCAAGAATGCTCACCAGCGCCTTTTCAGCTTTTCAGGAATCAGCTTTCCTTGACTATCTTGGTAAACTTCTATCGTTGTGCAATAGAAAGACCAACTGTGCAACAGTGTGATATGGGAGCTGTTCTGTTGCAGAGCGCAAGGCACTGCAGCGGGTGGTGAAACCGCCCAGTGCATCACCGGGACTCCACTACCTACTATCGAGCACATCCAGAGGAAACGCTGTCTGCATCAAGCTCGCAGCATCCTTAAGGACTCCTCTCACCCAGCCCACAGACTGTTTTCTCTCCTGCTCTCCGGCAGGCTTTTCAGGTGCCTCCGGACCAGGACCAGCAGACTAAAGAACGTTTTTTCCCCCCGAGCTGTCTCTATATTGAACTGTAATCCTCATTGATCCCACTCCCTTCATACACTGATAGACTCTCCTCTCCTTCCTCATACCTGCCTCCATTTTGTTATCTGCAGTACTATAATGTTCACCTGCACTGCTGAATGTTATTATAGTAACAACTGTTTATATCTGCATCTTGCACTATTTACCTTGACTGGTATATCAATTTGCACTGCTGACTATTTATTTACAGTACCAATTGTTTACATATACATCAGCAATACCGTACTTTAACTGTAATATCCAATTACTTTCCACTGCACTTTAATTCAGATAGCTTCTGGCCAAACTTTATTTGTTCAACCTTTAATCCATTGTTATACTGCTCAGTTTAGCCTAACTTACTATCTATCTGTAAAAATTCTGTTTATAGTAATATCCACCTGTATATTAAATTCAGTACATATCCAGCTGTAAATATTGTTCACAATACTAGTTATCTACAGCTCTGGAAAAAATTAAGAGACCACTACTTTGTTTGTCTTAAATCAGTATCTCTACACGTATGGCAGCCATTCCACTCCAGTGGCTGTTAAATTCCAACACAGGCACACGTCATTCTACTTAATGAGGTGCTGATTAAGTGATCACCTGATATAAATCTTATTTAACAAGGAAAAGTATAAAAGCCACTGCTGTGGTCATCACTATCCTCTTGCAATAGGGCCTGCTGGATGGCAAAATCAGGGCTACTAGTACCACACAGGTAATCTAATCAAAAAAAGGAACAATTGAACATGTCAAAGAGTTAAAAAGAAAGGTTTTGAGTGAGAAAAGAAGGGTTCAATTCTGGCTTTACTGGCAGAAGGGTACAGTGAGCGTCAGGTTGCTTCTATCCTTAACATTTCAAGAACAAGGTCAAGCAACAGATAGTGGGGACAACAAAGCTACAAACTGGAAGAGGGCGAAAACAATTTTTCACTGACCGGGATGACCGCCTACTCATTTGCATGTCACTCAAAAAACGTACGATGACATCAAGTGATTTACAAAAAGAATGGCAAACAGCAACTGGGCTGAAGTGCACAGCAAGGAATGTGCGAAACCAGAAAAAAAGCCAGAAAAAAGCCCTTCATCAATGAGAAGCAAAGACAAGCCAGGCTAAAGTTTGCAAAAGACCATAAGGATTGGACCCTAGAGGACTGGAGTAAGGTCATCTTTTCTGATGAGTCAAAATTTCAGCTTTGCCCAACACCTGGTCGTCTAATGGTTAGACGGAGACCTAAAAAGGCCTACAAGCCACAGTGTCTGGCCCCACTTTTAAATTTGGTGGAGGATCAGTGATGATCTGGGGGTGCTTCAGTAAGGCTGGAATTGGGCAGATTTGTCTTTGTGAAGGACGAATGAATCAAGCATTGTACAAGGTTATCCTGGAAGAAAACCTGATTCCCTCTGCTCTGACAATGTTCCCCAACTCTGAGGATTGTTTTTTCCAGCAGGACAACGTTCCATGCCACAGAGCCGGGTCAATCAAGGTGTGGATGAAGGACCACCAGATCAAGACCCTGTCATGGCCAGCCCAATCTCCAGACCTGAACCCCATTGAAAACCTCTCGAATTTGATCAAGAGGAAGACGGATGGTCACAAGCTATCCAATAAAGCTGAGCTGCTTGAATTTTTGTGCCAGGAGTGGCATAACATCACCCAACAGCAATGTGAATGACTGGTGAAGAGCATGCCAAGACGCATGAAAGCTGTAATTAAAAATCAAGGTTATTCCACCAAGTATTGATTTCTGAACTCTTCCTAAGTTACAATATTAGTATTGTGTTCTTTAAGAATGAATGTGAACTTGTTTTCTTAGCATTTTTTGAGGTCTGAAAACAATGCATCTTTTTTGTTATTTTGACAATTTGTCATTTTCTTAAAATAAATAATCTGAACAACAACTTTTTTATTTGGAATTTAGAAGAAATGTTTTCAAAACATTTGTAGAATAAAACAAACATGTTTATTGTAATCAAACACATGCCTATAAATAGTAAAACTAGAAAAACTGATAACAATGCGGTGGTCATGCGGGTAGGACAAATCTATCTGTAAAATTCTGTTTGCAATAGTATTCATTTCTATATTTATTTAGTACTTATCCATGTCCTGCACTTATGGAACCATTGCATATCCTGCACTTACTGCTATTGCGCTTGTGGTTTGATCTAAACTGCATTTCGTTCCCTTGTACCTGTACCTGTGTTATGACAATAAAGTTCAATCTAATCTAATACAAACCTTCTGTCTGGTCGACTGTTCTTTTGTAGCTTGTTTTTGTGATCCAGGGCTGTAAAGTTTCTGTTTGTCTGAATTTGCATCTAAGATCCCACACAACTGACAACTAATACAAACATTTGAGGATAGGCAATCAAATGCTAGAAAAGCATGTGGTTTAAAGCGTTATTGAATGGTAGAGAAACCAGAGCTGGGATGGAATTTTTTTCCCAGACAGAATATTTTTTTGTAGCAGGTTGCACTTCCTTCTTTTTCTTCTGAAATCGACCCCTTTTTGTTTGTTTTATTTCCCCTGCTTCCGTTTAAGCCCCATCTGGATTCACTTCCCTGACCAAAGGTTAGGCAATCCCATAAACTTAGACTGCAATGATGCTCTAACTGAACCAAAATGTTAGTTGAATTAATGTATGTCTTCGGGGTCTGGCGCATAACATAGTAAAAAAAGACTGCGAGCATGTTTATTAGGGATGAGCCGAGCACTCGGCTGAAATGTGTATCCGGTACGGATACAGCATTTTTGCAGAGTACAAGTATTATACAAGTAATACGAGTCAATATCTGTACTCAGATTGAATAAAACTCTCTGTGATAGTCACAGCGCCCCCCTTACACACACACTTTGCTCATTCACACACACACAGAACACGGAAAACAGCGCTCCCTCTCTCTCTCTCTCTCTCTCTCTCTCTCTCTCTCTCT
>NC_048425.1:16635291-16657204 GCF_013103735.1 Etheostoma cragini | reverse complement strand
TAACAAAAAGTGTGTACACAGAGTGTAGTGCAGTAATTTCCCCATTGGGGACTAATAAACAAATTATCTTATCTTATCCTATCTTATCTCTCTCTCTCTGTCTCTCTCTTACTCACCCACACACACACACACACACACACACTCACACTCGTACATTCTTGGTGTGGAAATAAAAAAGAACCAAAAACAAAAATCACACTGATAAAAAATGGGTTGTATTCATTGTTGCAATACTTGTTGTGTATATAGTTCGTTTGTTACCATGACAACACCATTGATCTGAAGCTTGATGCTGTCATGTAAATAGTTTTCTAATCAGCAATAAATATAACAATTTCTGATCAACTCATATCAATTGCATACTTAAATAACAGACTGGTTAAAGCCCGGCCCAATTTAAGACAACCCGACCCACTTCCGGGTTAAATTCTGTCCACTTTCAGGTTAGGTCCCGCCCAGTCTGAGTACAGATACGGATACAGATAATTCATGTGGTAAACAGATACAGATACAGATTATGCTGTACTCGCTCATCCCTAATGTTTATATGTATCTATTTTGGTGGGAATGAGCTATATATAATCCAGTTGTGCAAGAGCTCACAGTACACTGTATATAGTGTAAGTGCAATTAGGTAAAGAGACAATAGTTCAAAAGGTATTAGGCTCACGCTTTAACACAGTACAGAGAAACAACATGGAGAAACAGTTTAAGGATTTGTGGAAAGGAACAAACTGAGGGAGGCAGATGGGAGTGTGAGCTGGCAAGAGAGAACATCAGGCTGCACATTACGTGTGCAAGGATGGTACGTTAAAACAAAATTGAACCTGCTAAAAAACAGGGCCAATCTGGCTTGATGTGAGTTTAGTCTTAGTTGACTGGCTGTAGGTCAAGTTCCTACAATCTGTCCATACCACAAAGAACTGCTCCGCTACATCTAGCCAATGCCTCCACTCTTCCAACACCACCTTGACAGCAATAAGCTATCGATTAACCACTTTGTAGTTCTTCTCTGTAGGGGATAGTTTCTTAGAGAAGAAAGCAATAGGATGAAGCTTCTGATCCACCCCAGAATCAGAAGCATCCAACTGCAAACTGGTGTCAGGATGAAAAAGAACAGGCATGGTAGAAAACTGTCTCTTAAGAGTACATTCTCAGTTTCTGCTGACCATAGAAACGGAACCTTGGGGGAGGAGAGTTTAGTCACGGGGGTTGTTATAATGGTTGAAGTCTTTGAAGCGGTGGTAAAAATTAGCAAAGCCCATAACATGTTGCAGCTGTTTCCTTGAAATGGGAGTAGGTCACTCAGTAACCACTTCAACTATCTTTTCTGGATCTGGTGAAACCTGTCCCCGGTCAATAAACCCAAGGAAGGGGACTGATTGATGGTGAAACTCACACTTCTCTGCCTTTACATAAAGGTCGTCTATCAAGAGGCATTGGAGAACCTGACAAATGACGTGGGACTTGGAAAAAAACAACAAAATATTGTCTAAGTAGACAAAGCAGTGAAGAAAATTTCTTAATACATCGTTCACCATGGACTGAAAACTGGCGGGGGCGTTGGTGAGTCTAAACGGAATTACAAGGTACTCAAAGTGACCAAGAGGAGTGTTAAATGTTGTTTTCCATTCTTCCCCCTCTGTGTCACAGACAAGATGGGATGCATTGCACGGATCAAGTTTGGAAAATTCAATCCGTGCAATGCACGGAAGGGGTTCAAACGCCGAGTTATGTGGGGGTTAAGTATTCTTGACTGTAATGTTGTTAAGTCCTCGGGAGTTAATGCAGCAGCTTAAAGACTTTCAGTTGAACTGGGCAGTTGGCGAGGAAATGAGTGGCATCCCCACAGTACATGCACTCACCAGCCTGAATGCGCTGTAGTTTCTCTGCTGGTGACACTCGAGCACATGCCCAGCTGCATGGGCTCATGTTTCTTTAGCAGAGGAAACGGAAGTGGGTGAGTGCTGTCCAATAGCTTGTGCGGTCCGACTGGTTGAACGCGTAGGCTCTCCACCCGTGGTGTGTAACTGACCGCCCCTCACTTCTCCTGTAACCTGTTATTTATTTTTATAGCAAGGGAAACGAGAAAATAAAGATCAGTAGCCACATCTCAGGTAGCAAGTCCACAAGTCATCCTTCACTGTGTCATGCAAACCATTACGAATGCTCCCTGAAGAGCTACCTCGTTCCCCTTGGAATCATCAGAAGTCTCTTGGAAGCATCGCCGGCATGATTCGGATGGTCAAACACAATTTTAATTTAGAGGAAACAAATCATCAAAAGATTCATCTGCAATCTGCTGATTGGTACAAACAGCCTCAGCCCAGACTAGGGCTTTTCCCCTGAGCAATCCCAGAGCGTAATGTACCTTTGATGATTCAGTGGTGAAAATAGGGGTTTCTGTTGGAAAACCAGGCGGCACTGAAGCAGGAAACCGCGGCACTTGTTTAACTCCTCGGCGAAAAGTTCTGGTGAGGTAACCAGGTGCAGGAGCGTTAGCCAAATCTGGGGAAACAGACTGAGTAACAGGCAGAAGAGGAGCATATGGAGGAAGACTACTAAGAGTTAACAGGTTAGTCATTTGAGATGTTAGATGGGTTACTTAAGTGAGCAGCTGCTGGTTATCATCCAATAAGGTCCGGTTAAGTTGGTCATGTTGTCCAAAAAAGACTCCCTGCGAAGGGATGGAGTGACGAACGCCATCCTCCTTAGCCACGTGTGGTGTCCAGGGCCAGATTGTTCTGTTAGGCTCTTACTTTGACCCACTACAGAGACACACAACACAGACAATGAGAAACAGTTTAAGGATTTATTGAACAGTCTTGGAATGTCCACAGTGGAAAGGTACAGGTTTGAGAAGCTTCAGGTGGGGATTGAAACTTAGGAGGCAGACAGGAGTGAAGCCAGGGCGGACCTTAGACTCTAAGTTGCGTCCAATCTTGGCTCACCAAGGGGTCTGGTCGAGAGATTGATGAGAGCTCAGCAGTAAGGCGAGCTACAGCAGTAGACAGAAGGTTCAGAATGGAATCTCATGTATGGTTTTAACAATCTGGCGCTGAAGAGGTGAACAGCCCGGGTGGATAAACTGCTGGGTTGATTAGTGGATTGTGCTGCAGCTGAGCTGGAACGGAGCATGAGAGAGTGTCCACGCCCCTTGACCTAGATCTTCCACAGACTGCCTCTCGCCTCAGCAGGTGAAGACAAACACACAGAAACACAGGGGAAAAGGAAGAGGAAAACAGGCATGATGGGAAACATAAGCTGACCCATAACAGAAGGTGTCCAAAGATTTGAATTAATAAGGCAGTGAAAAAGTTGAGACTTTACGTTATGTATTTTAATATAATGTCACTGGGGTGGGATAAGAGTCTATGTCAGTGGGATTTTGGGCATTGTTGATAAGGCTAGCTGCAGATAAGAAGAAACTGTTCTCATGGCGTGAGGTTTTGGTTCTGTAGGCTGCTGTCGGAGGAGTGGGTTTCAAAGAGTTTGTGTCTGGGGTGGGAGGGATAGGTCAGTGTAGGAAAGACACTCAACCTTCTCAGCTGAATGATACACTGTAGTCCGCCCTTGTCCTTGGTGGGGGCAGAAGCTTACGACATCGTGATGGAGGAGGTGAGGATGGCAGACACCAGAAATACATCCAATGAGGGTGGTGTCATCCGAAGCATTCATCCGCAGCATTCAGAAGCTTGACAGACTGGTGACTGGAGGTAAATTTGTTGGTGTACTCTGCAAGGAGACGAGTACAGAGGAAAGAACACAGCCTTCATGGAAACGGGTGCTGATGGTCTGAGAATGTCAGACAAAAAGTCTGTAAGAAAAAGTTAGCTAGATTCAGGCACAGGGGAGCTTGTCCTGTAGAAGTGCAGGAATAATAGCATTGGATGCAGAGCTGAAATCCAGAACAGGATCCTGGCGTATTTCAAGTCCAGGTGCTGGTGACGATATGTTAACTGCATCATCTACAGACCAGGGGGTCAAGGAGTTGGTCAGTGAGGGTTCTGGGGTAACAACATGCACCTGACACTTTTTCAGAGTAACTTCCAGGGAGTGAGAAGGCAGAAGATTAAAGTCTTTGTTAATTTCACTTTAGCAGGACACATAGGACCTGCTGAAGCTTTTTTTTTTTGTCCTCAATTTGTGGCTTGAGTTATTCCCCCCAACAAAGTGGTAACCTCTTGTGGTTAAACAAATAATATCCTTACCAAGTCAACTGATCAATTGATTGCCCTAACCAGTAACAAAAACCCTGAACCCTTGATACATCTTTTGTAGACGACCTACCTAATTGCTTCACTGATCATGACTAGTTCTTAAAACAAATTCGATTGAGGGTTGTAATGAATTTAACTCCCTAAAGTTGAAAGGTCCGGAAAAAAAACATCAGTGGACCTTTACGATTATGTTTGTTTTAATTTGTGCACAGACAAATTTTTGTGTGGACGATGCTGTGATCTATGATTTTGCTGTCTCCTTTTCTGTTCACCTTATTCACCATCAGACTTTCAGTATAACTCAGTCATGTCACCTACAAAGGTTTTCTTATGACTGCAGGTGTAAGAATTAACACTCCTGCTTGCAAACATAACATCAAACAGAACATAGCATTTAACAAAATCGTTGACGTTGTAACATTTTTAGGGACTTTAAAGACAACACATTGCTATGTAGCTGGCCAAATCCAGATTAAATCCATGTGTTTCTCTCCAAACTCTAAACCAAAACTGCAAATCTAAGTGGCTTGTTTTTATTGTCTGTGGCGTTAGCGTTTTACCAAATTCATGCCTTTTATACCAACACTTTAATCCTTTGTGGTATAACTGCTTTTACTTAATTAGAAGGGCGTCTTTCAACTGAAAACTAGACAACTAAAATCTTCTAAAAGTTTGTTAAAAAAAACTGTAAAAAGATTCTGTTAGCTAATAGAAAATAAAACAGTAAACTTTTTAGAAAACTAGAAGAATATTCTGATTTATGTTGCTTTCTCAGACTCCAACGGTGCTAGATCTATAAAAAACTTGAAGGTAATCTGGATTTGCTTTGGAATTATCAACTGTTTGGAAAATAAAAGATGAAATATGTAATCATCCTGTTGCATTTCATTCAATCCATTTTCTCGCCTCGTCCCTCAATGGTCTGCTAATTGCTCGTAAAGTCTCTTTATAGTTAAAGTAGCAAGGTTTTATATCTCCACTCTTTACCAGGCTGGGGACTACACAGTTCAGATGAACTGCTTAGTTTACTGCTTACTGAGATACACTCAGAGCAAGTATATTGTCGTGTATGTTAGTGTGCTTGAAAGGAAGAGAAAAAAGGGTATACAATTCTGGAAGTTTTTCACTGTAATAGGCCAGGCATGTGTACAGGCACAATACATGTGAGTGAATTTTCCTAAACTGAGCTGTGCATATTTACTGAGGTATCTGTGTAATCAAAGGCAATCAAAAGATACGTATGTGTTCTTCTGTGCTGTGATCTAAGTTTTAATCATTATACACTTTAATCCAACATTCACTTTTTAAATATTTTATTCATCAAATAAATGTTTTTTTCCACTGGGGTAAGATCAATTTCTTAATAGTAGTAAGAGTCGGATACATTTGTGTAGTTCTACCTTCTGTTACGCTAAGACAGATACCAACAGCAAAATACCGACACTGGAACAAAATTGCATTGCCTCTAAGATTTTTAGATTACATTTTGAAGCTGCACCCTCAGACAAGATTGTCCATATTGGACAATTCTGCAAAGCCTTCAATTCCGTTTAATGACATCGCCAATAACACCATTTGGGTTTTTTTATGTTTTTTTCTTTGTACAATATGTACTACAGGACCTCCACCAGCGCAACCTCCACTCAAACGTTTTGCTTGGCTACATAAAGGAAACTTCCTGCTTTGGCTCTGAATGTTGGCAATTGTACATACATTCTGAGGTGCAGAATCATCCAATGTAAACATAATTCTTTGGAATACTAACAAAAAATAAGACCAAATACATTCAACATTCAACGTGTCATTTCTTTTACTGTGTTCCCTCATCTGACATCTAAAGTAAACATAAGTCATGTGGTTTTTAGTCTAATTTCTGATTGAATGTGCGCTCCCTGGTCAAAAATACCATTGATTAATGTATTTCTCCTCTGTGTCCCAGGTCAGTATCTGGTGTGGATGTGGACCCTGATCTGGTACACATGGAAATGCAAGATACAAGTGGAGGTACAGTGATGTTTTATCGGCTCATACATGACTTATATATTTATTGTTGATACTATTAGGGCCTGGTCACACCAGTACAGTGACATTCCAGACTGAAATGTCTTCATTTTTTATTAAATCCCACCATTAGTGTATTTGCTCACAGAGGCAAAGTAGATGGAACTTTCACATACAGTGCTTTTACATGCAGAGCAGTAATGGGGGTTAAGTGAATAAGCGGATTATGCCAGTTCTCCCTGTATACATGAAGGGAAGAATGGAAAAAATGACAGGAGTAACTCTACTTCCGGTACAGTAGGTTCACTCCGCCAACATAAAACTGATCGGAACAAGGTGTATACACTTAGGCTTCAACGTCATTCAACAGACATTACTGCAGTATTTATATTTTACAAACACTGCTACATGGCTATATGATATAATGTCAGGGAAACATTTTCTCTTGAGTGCCGAAATGACTGTGTTAACATGTTTGTTTGTGTAGTTTTTGCTTATTACCTTTTCGTGGTGAATTTGCTGCTAAACTACGGTACATAACAGTCATTCCACTGCTACATGTAGCTACATGCTAACGTTAGGAAAAGTTTCGTAATTACTCCCAAATTCTCTAGCACCTTCCTGCTGGAACATGTATAGTTTTTGGTTAAGAATCCTTTATTGGTGATTTGAATTTGTAGAAAGTGCTGCTATACTCCGTTAACCGTCTGTCCCACGCTGCAGTGACAAACTGTACATGTTGCGTTGTAGCAGGGTTCACGTAACTGTCTGTAAAATGTACAGTACGTAGCTTTCTGCATTAAAATGTCTATAACCAATAGTACCTATGATATATATGCTTAGGGTTTTGTTCTTACACTTATCTTAATGTTTACAAAAAATTTCCCTCAGAGAAATCTGTTTTATTTTTACATAGGACGTTTCCTTTAGTCTGTCAGTGGTGTCATAAACAACTCGGTCTCACGCCAGTTTGTGAAATTGTCACATTATTTGGATTTATTGATTTTTGTACAGGTCACAATTTTCTCGTTTATTTATTGTTAATGGGAAAGAGAGAGAATAACGCAGTAAGGAACTGAAACGCGCAGACACAATCCCCGGTCTCTGGGGTTAAACTCTTGTGTTGTTTGACCCATCCACCACCCCGAGCAACATCCCTGTGCAGATATTTGGCTTTTCAATACTAGTTGCGACCGTAATCGTTCTATGATCACGAAATAGGCTTCCAATTGAAGAACATTAGACATCACACATTACTGGAACTCTACAGTGTTTATTAGGAGTCTTCTTCCATGTTTACAAGGCTGGACCGGAATAAAAACGCTGCCATAGACTTTTAAGAACTAGATCAGCCATCGCAATCAACCGAACGCCACCTGTCCTTGCAATCTCTTCATTTACAGTACATACCAGCACCATTTACAAGACAAATGCTGGTATATTTGCTACCTAAACACTAACCAGCCAAAAAACCTTAATCTAATGAGCGGCTGGTAAAATTTGAACATTCACTAACCATTTGGCTGGAGGACCCTGCATACCAGCCGATATCAGCCCCTAATACTGCCACTTGTGAGTGACTTGTGCCAGCTGAGTGGCAAGAAAGACTTTGTGACTCTGACTTTATGTCACTAGTCAAAGTTAGTTAGTTATCTATATATTATATTCTTAAGACACATATAACTGTAAAAATTCTGTTTATAATAGTATTCATTTCTATATTTATTCACTACTTATCCATGTCCTGCACTTTTGGAACCATTGTATATCCTGCACTTACTGCTATTGCACTTCTGGTTAGACCTAAACTGCATTTTGTTGACTTGTACCTGTGTAATGACAACAAAGTTGAATCTAATCCAATCTAATCTAAAAGGTTGCCTGGCTCTTGACGGCAAGAGGGCGAGATGGCTAAAGGTTTAGGGTGGAGCAGGGGGTCATCAACATCTCTAGTTTAGGGAACAGGTGACAAGTCTGGAAGTTAAACTATACTGCATTTTGTACACAGTGTGAACTGTAATATATAGGGGAATTTGTATAAATCAGGAACGTTTAGTATTACATATGCATGTGCCTTAGCTTTATAATACATATCTTGCATTAGTTTACTACCAGCTAACTTGTCATAGACAAAGGGTGCAATAATTTGTCATCTCATGTTTTTAGCCATCTATGGCCACTTTGTGGTGTTGTTTTCCTCACTGGTGGGGGCAGAACTTAAATGAACACTGTCTCCATTGGCGCATACCCACTGCTAGTACCAGCTCTACTCTGCTCAGCTCGGCTTGTGTCAACTCAGCCACAGTGCCCTGTCCTCCATTTTCCATTGCAGATTTAGTAACGCGTTATGCGTGGCTGTTCATCATAGTGACTCCGCAGGAAAATGCTGTGACCTAACGAAACACACACATTTAGAATCTCAAAGGTGTGTTGGTTTTTGATTCTCATGTGGCTGTTACCACAGCACGAAGACAAATTTAGTTTCCAAAGAAGCTGCAGGCAGCAAAATAACACTGCTGCTGTTGCCAGCAATGCTGACGCAGTGATTAGTGACAATTCTCTCTGGCCAATCAGTAGTCTGCAGGCTCAGCTCGCTTGGAACCTCAACAGAGGTACTACTAAAAAAAGTACCTGCTGACAGGTACCTGGACTTTTTTCATAAAGGAAAAACCAAAAAGGCGAGCAGAATCGAGATGAGTCATGCTAGTACCATGTAATGAAAAAACGGATGGATGTGGGCTCTAGGATGTGATTGGCCAGTGTTTAGATGAGAAACAAACCAGTAGGTCAATCATGTGATCTTTCTCCTCTCTGTGGGCGGGTCAGCAAAGAACCAAAGATGTGAATGGCCAGTGTTCACATGAAAGACACACATGTGGGCCAATCATATGATTTCTCCTCTCTCTATGGGCCAAAGAAACTTAAAAAAAACGTTTGACCGGCGTGCAGTACATACAAATAGAACGGCCCACCAGGAAATCTCCTGGATTGCCAATCAGTGCTTGCATGGAAAGTGGAAAGCTAAGTAAAGAAACTTAGTGACTGTGTGTCCATCATCACAAAACAAAAAGTTATATCAGACATTTGAAGATTCTCTACAAGACTTGCTGAGATGGAGAATATAAATGTTCTCTCCCATTATAGCAGTACTAGTCTTAGCATATCCTACAGTGTCAATGAAGGAAATATAAAGATGAATGGTTGACCTTGCTGTGGATGGGCGGCAGAGGTGTGTGAGCATAGGGTCAATGGAGAATGAATAGATAAATTAAGGAGGGGTTTCACGGGCCCCTGAGGCAACAACAGCAAATCTGGAAGATCATATCTGCTGATTGATAGACAGTTTAGTTCTTAAATCCCCACAAAGGGCCAAAAGAAGCAGTTTGTATTTGTCAATGTATGGTTGTAAACATATTTATTTATTATTGATTTCCTCCTTTGAGTCTAATAATAATAACAATAATCCCCCACTCTGAATAAACCCGAGCAGGCAGTTATTTGGAAGTGAAGGGTAAAATGAAGGGATTTTATTTTTTTTGCTGTTCCACACTGTATTTTTTGCAACACTTCTAGAAAACAATACAAACATCTCTTGGATCCCTTTAAGACACACTCAGTCTTTCCCACACAGAAAGATGCTGCCTGCAGTATGAAAGTTGTCAGGCCAAACAAGGCTGCCTATGTCTGTAGAGGGTGAACAAGAGAGAGGTTGTCTGTCTGGGCCAGCTGCCCAGGCATGAGAGCTCTTTCTAGGGCTTGGCAGCACCACATGGTCCCTCCTCCTACTCATTCTACTCCATTCTCCTCTCCTTGCTTCCTTTCCCAAACAAATAGATAGTCAAGGGGGCTGGAGCGATCAGGCATGCCAAACCAATCTGTTCGTCCTGTGCCGCCCTGTCACATGTGGCATCGCCATGGTTAAAAGGTGACACGCCACAAAAAAGGACACAAACTCAGAAGGGTCTTTGCAGAGGCAAGTAACCGGGCCAGTGGCGTACAGCAAGGGGTTGGGATGTGCCCATGACTGCTGGTCGAGAAGAGGGACTCCAGAAAAACAGTCGTGGTCGATTGATGGATCAGCCATACTTGTTAGTGGGTGTCATTAAGGGGATTTGATGTGCAGGAAAGTATGTGTGTCTACCTTGTTCATGCTCGATACACACAAACATACAGTACATGCAGTCACACACCTCCCTGATAGGCATGTACTGAAACAGACTTGGAGATGTGTGTGTGTGTGTGTGTCCACTCCACTAGCTGCTGGGTTACTTTATGCAGTTCAAAGTGCAATTGTACACTCGAACGCTATGCATTCCATTTGAGCTGAGAATGAAAAAATGTGTGGCTCAAGCATAGAAATAATTCATAACTGGACACACAAAAATCCCCCAAAGCTAAAGTGACGAGAATTGAAGTTTATTTTTTCTAGAATTCCTTAAAGAAGACAGTCAATGATGAAAATAACACAATAATTATGTTTTTTTTTCATATTTTGTATTAGACGGCCTATGCACTTGTAGCCCAGTAGAAAATTTATGAAAATAAATAGGAAGAAATTATATTATTATTCTTAATATTATAAAATAAAACTAGTTCTAATATAAATGGATATGGTTATTATGAACTAGTTGGTTCAATGGTTGACCCCGCCTTGATTGATAAGTGACAGCGGAAGCTTCTCTGCCACGGCCAAGCAGACAGCCTGTCTGTTAGCGGCTGTACAGTCATTAAACCAATTAAAACATTGCTTCAAGAGTTGATCCCGCCTTGATTGATAGGTGACAGCGGATGCTTCTCTGCCACTTGACACACAGACGCAACACAGCCAGTGTGTTAGCGGTTGATGCAAGGAGGTAACATCGACATTATAACAAGTAAAAATATTTGCACATGTCATCTAAACACTTGGAAAAGTACGTTGGGAACTGTACCGCTACCAGCCTTGAGGGATTTTCGTCGTGTTTATCCGACGTGAAGCTTGGTGAGTTTGCCAAAGTGATCAAAGTATTGAGTGCTATGCTACAGTAAGCTAACGCAGATATTACTCAGCATGTCATGTATTTCAGTTGGTTAATGCATATTAATGTGTCAATTTTGGTTTTATATTAAAGATAGTCTGTCTAAGTTAATTCACAATATACATATGGGTCATTAACAAGTTAATTTGCAGTTTGTACAGTATGTAAACTATATTTCTGTATTTTGAGTGCATGGTTTCAACACGTGCATCTAGCTTAAGTTCTGGTTAACACTGCATGGTGTAAAGAGATCAAGACTGTGAAGGTAAATATGGTGCAAAAGGTGAGAGCTTGTAGAATACGACAGAACAACATTTTTTTACTTGTATGTTGAAATTTGCACTTGCAAAAATTTGGACTTGTTACTAAAAAAACACAAGAGCTTGTAAAAAAAGAAATCTGAACTTGTAAATTGAAATGTGCACTTGTAGAAAATATTCACAAATGTGTAGATTGATATTTACATAAACAAAATGAAAATTGCAAGCTTGTAGTGCAACATTTACTTGTGTGCATTTTTTTCTCGGGTTCATTTTCCATCACAACCACAACTCAGTAATTACAACCTCTTGAATCTGTCGCTGCAATGCGCCGGTGGACATATTCTGTGGAGCTCTGCGGCAACAGAACGGCTGGGGAAAGCAGGGTTCTATCGCCAGATGAGGGAAATCTCTGTCTGGCTTATTTATGTTGCATGGAAGCTAGCGTTGGCTAACTGGCAGTCAGCCCGCTTTTAAGTAAATACCTTTTTAATTATCTAAACACTTTTTAACAGTCAAACTGAAACACTGGCGGTGAGCTCCAGATCCTGCAGCCGCAGACAGACCGTCATCAGTGGGTCGGCCAGCGTGGAAACATTGCTAAAAAGCTTAGCTGCCGACCTTGACCTGATCGGAGCTCCAGCCGGACACAGAGAGCCCAACACCAGGTAGCAGCGACCCTTTCCCTCGGCCATGACCAGAGCTTGCTTTGGTGATGTTGTGCCCACATTTCACATCCCTGGCAATAGGGCTGCACAATTAATCAAATTGTAATCACGATAACGATTTTAACTTCCCATTATCAAATTAAAGTGATTGCGTGTTTTTTTTTTTGAAAGCGTCATTTCATAGAACGCTCCGTGTTTTTTTGCAAAGCCCATCTAACGCTCCGTAAACCACTGTCTGATCATGTGCCAGTCGGAGGTGTTCCCTGCACCGCGCAACTTAGTTTCTAGATGTAGACTGTCACAGAGGACAGAATAACGGGAGGAAAATTCAACAGATGGTCCCAAGGTTTACCAGTTTACCAGTAAACGCAACATTTTGTCCTGTCTGTGTTGTTTTGCAGACAACAGCAGTCAGCAGTGCTAGTCGGTTCTAGTTAGCGTCTGTTAGCTGTTAGCTCCTCTAGGACGCACCGGTGCTAATGTTCTCTCATCCGCTCCAATGTTGTTATATGGATATGGTTAAATTTTCTGTTACATGACCTTTTAAACACTTTTAAAAACCTTAGAACTAAGCCAAAAATCAAACCACAGATGGTAAACTTGGGTTGGTGAAATCAGTTATTCCTGCAGATTAAACAGTGGTCAGTCACCTTACATGACCTTCATTCAGACAAATGGGTTGTAGTGCAGCATCCATTTATGTCTTCCTTACCGGATGGAATAATAGTTAAAAGTTTTTTTTTTACCTTACCAACACATTAGCCCGTCATCTACCAGTTATGCTTACAAATGGAACTGAACAAAATGTAACTATACCACCAAGATGTGTGAAAACTGAGTTACATGCCGTGCAGAGTGTAAATTCAAAAGAACAAAGTACATCAAGTCACTGAAAAGCTTGAAAGGATGCCAGAGGTCTTTGCTCAACGTGAGCTAGATTTTGGACACAAACATTACCTGACCCATAAAACTCCGTTCAAACACAGAGCATGAGCAATTCAACCTAAAGACCTTGATGCTATTCGTACACATCCCCAAGAGCTCCTGGAGAGTGGCGTCATCAGAGAGTTGGAATCTTGTTTTTCTTTCCCCGTAGGTCGTAAGAAAGAACTAGAACTGCACGCAGTTTCAACGGGGTCCAAGCCTCCCCTCGCCAGTCGTCCCCAGCGACCCGGGGAAAGCTCGAAAGCGGAAGCCAAAGCGAACTACAGAAGCTTTGCTTGGTCATGAAATGCGCACACAATTACGTAGCAAAATTCTTCATACAACATGTTGTCGTGGCCATCTGGAGATGCTACACACCAGGTTTCGTGCAGATCTGTCTTCATTGTAGCGCCACCTGCTGGTCAATGTGTGTAATATAAGGTCTGGTCGGCTACCCACTGTACATCTACTCTGTTAATTTCAGGTAATTCACTTTAGTGGAAGTGGTTAATCTGAACGTTGGTCCATAGTCTGGAGATGCTGTGTGCCAAGTTTCGTGCAGATCCATTGCACGGTCTAGGAGGAGTTCGAAAAAGTTGGTTTTTGATAAATGGTGATTTTTCACGCATAAAAGTCTAGGCGGAAATGGGCGTGGCCTACATCAGGAGATTCATTTGGATTCAGGGAACGCGTGGATGTAAGTTTTTTTAATATCCTATGTACGGTTTGGGAGTTATAGGGCCAAACGCGTTTTTTCTGGTATAGCGCCACCTAGTGTCGGAAGTGGGGCATTTTTTTGCGTCTGAGGTCTTTGCGGACTTTCGGACCAGTCCTGAAAATGGCGCGTCGCCACCATGTACGGTTTAGGCTGCAGCACCAGTTTTATGCGGAGAAGAATAATAATGGAAAATCTTAGCGAAAACAATACACAGGTTCCACAGCCCTGCTGTGTGAACCGCGTATCGCTTGCGATTACTGCGGTGCGCGCATCCTCGGGCTTGGACCCGTAAAAATGGTGACGTCCGGCTATGGATCGACTACCGGAAATTTAATCTCTAGACTTAAAAGATGCAAATGCCTAACCCAATTTTAAGGAGACATTTTCAGCTCTAAGTGTCTCAAAATGGTTTTCTGTCCTAGATCTGAAGTCTGGATATTATCAGATTGAAGTCGAAGAAGCAGACAAGCCCAAAACTGCTTTCACCTGTCCCTTGGGGTTTTGGAAATTTAATCATATGCCCTTAAGTGTAACAAATTCCCAAAGCACAATCCAGAGATTAATGGAGAAGTGTATGACATTAATGTCTTACATTAATTATGTAAGACATTAATCTCAAAGAAGTACTCTTCTTCCTGGACGATTTGATCAAATTTTCTAAAAATTGGAGGAACATGAGAGTAGTTTGCTACACGTTCTTGATCGTCTCAAGCAATTCGGATTAAAACTATCGCCTGACAAGTGCAAGTTCTTCTGAAATCTGTCCTCTACTTGGGACATAAAGTGTCCAGTGCACCATTGGTCAACATCCAAGTCACCAGACCTTTGCAGCTAGTCTGCATGGACTTCCTTTCTATAGAAACTGATAAAAGCAACACCATGGACATTTTAATGATAAATGATCACTTTACTAAGTATGCCGTTTCCATTGCTATACCTAATCAGAAAGCCAGGACTGTCGGAAAGTGTTTGTGGGAGAATTTCTTTTTACATGGGTCCAGACTTGAATCCTGCACAATTAAAGAACTCTGTGAAGTCTCAGAAATTCAGAAGATAAGGGCTACCATCCCAGGGGAAACCCTGAACGTTTCAACTGAACCTTATGCTTGGTAATGCTTGGTAATCTGGAGGTACAAGAGAAAACACACTGAAAGGATTTTGTTAAGCCCCTTGTGCATGCTTACAACTGCACCAGGAATGACGTAACAGGATTCACCCTGTAGAAGCTAATGTTTGGGCGTCAGCCCAGATTGCCTATTGACTTAGCTTTCGGCTTACTGGTCCCATTCCCACTATGTTCATAACTTAAAATCTCACATGCAAGAGAGCTGCAAAATAGGTTCAGGTAATGCAGTCAAGATCACAGAGAAGAACAAAACCACATTCGACAAACACGTTACCAATTCCACACTATACATTGGCGATTGTGTTTAGATAAGAAATTTTCACCTGCGTGGGAAGCACAAGTTAGCGGACAAGTGGGAGCCCATGACTAAGCAAGCTGGTGATCTACCATTTTTCACCTATAGACCAGAAACAGCAGACAGTCCTCTGCGCACCTTGCACGGAGATCTCTTACTTCCCTGTGGATTCTTACCTGTAACAGAAGTCAGTCAACCAGTCTTGTCAAAGACTCCCCCAAGAAGAAGAACACAATACAGTCCAGATGAAGATCCAGAAGATGATAATAATTTTAATTTGTTTATTAATCCCAAGTGTGGGAATTACAATTTGTGTGTACACACTTTGTTAGTAATCACACACCGGTCTGAAATACACACACATGCTCAGGACCTCTAATGGAGAGATGTCAGAGTGAGTGGGCTGCCAGTTGAACCAGCACCATGAGCGGTTGGGGTTGCTCAAGAGCACCTGGCAGTGCCCAGGAGGTGAAGTAGCTTCCCTCCAGCCACCAATCCACACTACTGCCACCCCTGAGCTACTGCCACCAAGATGTACAATTTCCAGATATTGATACCCAAGATCTTTGTTTTGAAGTTCTACTGGTCCGTGAAACTAGATTTCTACAGTTTATGATACCTTTTTTTTGGATGGACCTGTCGAAGCTCCAGATGACAACTTCTCTATCAAAGCTCCAGAAGCCAACCGGCAGGTTAATGCTCTGGATAACTCACCTGTATTCGTCCATACTGGAGGAATTTCAAGCGGAAGCTGCGGAAGTTGATCTAGTAGAGGAACCCCAAGGAGTTGGAGTACCAATAAATGAGGATCACAATGATGACATTCATGTCAGACAGTCTGCTCGGCAGAGAGAAAAGCCTAACTTACCTATTCCCAGTATGGAAACCCTCTGATTTCAATTGTCCATTCTCTATTTCAAGGCATGAATACAACTCTTGTCAACACATTGACACATTGTATTGTCACTGCTATTGTTTCAGTCCACTACCTCTTACTTATCTTAATCTTCTTAAACCTATTCTAGATTGATAATCTAAATAGCTGATATTTAATAAAAGCTACACACTACGGTAACTTTCAACAGCAAAATAGATGTAATGCCCGACGAAAAAAGGGAAAAAAGCAGTAACAGTGCACAGTGAACGAGTTACGAATTGAATGTCATTCAAAGGACAAAACAGGTATTATTCTAAAATATAAGTTCTGATACATTAAGTCACAAACAACCTCACAAGTGTATGATTGCAGGCTTGTGAAGTTGTGTATGAGCATTTACTCTATTGCCAGCTTGTCACCTTTGGGAGGAGAGTAATGGCTGAATTTCAGCAGGCAATGTTGATGATGCAGCTGCTGGTTGAAATTCAGTAGTGGGTGAGCTTTGTGTCTCTGTGAGGATAATCCCTCTTGGCCATTTGGATGCTAGAATGGCTATATGTTTTTGGAATAGCTGGCATATTTTATAGCGTTTGGAAATTGATGTCTCTGTTTTTTCTATTCTAGTTTTCTCCCATACATTGTCTTCCTCTTTTCTTTCTCAAATATATATCTACAGCACAAAGTTTTGTTTGGTATTATATTCATAAACATATCGTGACTAATAACTGGATGTGAAAAAAACTAATAGTCAACAATAATGTATTTATCAACAATATATCATTGAAAGCATATGGAGATACTTTTTTAATATGTATAGAATATTTGAACAAATTCCATGTCAAATGTATTATGCTGTGTAAACCTGTGCAAATGTATGTAAATTATATGAAACAACTATTTTTTATTTGTACATTTTTGTAAACCATTTTCTTTTTACAGTTTATCTAAAGTAACTGTTCTTCTCTGTGTGCCACTGCAGGTTACCTGTATGTTACCTGTCTCATCCAGAACTGTTCGGAGAAAATGGTGACGGCTCAATTTCTTGGCAAAATCGACCACAACTCACTGCTAGTGCAAGACAACTATATTTTTGTCAAGGTAAACCTCACAACAGCTGCAGTGAGAGAGTGGTGTGTATTACAATTATTTTAGTGAAACAGAAATGGTTCTCTTTTGTGTCCCAAAGGTAAAACAATTTCTAAAATATTCAAAATGTCATGTTTTTTAATTATTTTGTAGTTGTGATTGTATGTCCACCTGATATCATATTAGATCTGTTTGGGTCTCCACTAACTCCTGAGTAAAATATCTTGCTCTTTTTTTGTGACTGTAAGCAACTGAGCACACCATATCTGAAATCTGATGCTGTTAGGGATATGAAAAATACCAAATTTTAAGCCCCATGTGGTTAAAAAAAAGAGTATTTTTGTACGCAGTCATTCCTTTGGGAACTTTATCGTTTTAACTGGGTCATTTTTTTTAAGTTAGAGGTTTTCTTTCATAGCAAATTGTTTTTTTAGTTTAATGCCAGGCTATGTCTTGTAGGTGCCACTTTCTAACCTCTCCTGGATTGTTGTTTAAATGAATTCCTTTGCCAGCTTTCTACAGATGTGAACTACTGTTTATCACAGAACACCAGGATTCATTACTGGTTGTAAACCGCTCACTCATTATGGCACTCTGTACTCTCTGCTCACTTGGTTATCATTGTCTATATGTAGACTTCTGCACTGATAACTTCATCTACAAATCCATCCTTGGATTGGTGCAAACATATTTATCCAATTACATGTCACACAAGTACTGCAGTCACTCTCAAAAAGATAATTCCTTTTTTATTTTTGTTTGACTTAAGTCAATTTAAAAGTTTGATTATCATGCTAGGGAATAACATGGGACCCCCTCAGGGAGATTTCCTACTGAGATGTGCAAAAAGTCATTTGTTGTAAGGCAGAGGGGGGTTGCAGTCACTATGGTTGCCACATTTTGAGCCATTGCTAAAAGTGTTTTAGCCCCAAGTAGTTGCCTGGTTTTCCTTTTGACTAGTGGCAGCTCAGGTCACTGTGAATTAATTCTTGGCGTCCCACAATGCTCGTAAAATTTCAGTTTATCAGGTTGTTAGGTGCCCCCCTCGAATTTCAGGGCCCTGTGCATGTGCCCACTTTGCCCATGCCATAATCTGTCAATGCCCATTTCGCCATGCATTTGTGGGATAGACTGATGTGACCAAAAATATTTCAAATTGATCCAAATTTCAAAGCAAGATCGCAATGAAGGGTAGGCGCGAACCGAGCTGCAATGTAACCGAATTGGTCAATTATGGAGCTTTTTTGTCCAATCAAAGTGATTTCTTTTGGTACAGATTGTAACACTAAAAGTCTTTCTTTTAGAAACAATATTTATATGTCTTACTCTGAATTGCATTTTCCAAAATAAAAGCTTTGAATTCTGTTGTTGCAGTTTCTGGGGGCACAGGTTTCCTGGAGCTTAGTTACACTTCACCCAATTTTAATTTCACTCTTAATTTACAAACAGGTCTTTTGTTTAATGTAAGAAGACGTAAACAAGGTCCTAAAAAGTCTTTATCAATGTGGTTAATAGAACATGCACGTATTCTTTTATTTTGTTCATAATGTATGAATTATTTCTGTTTTTATATTTACTTTTGGCCATTTTGCAATGAAAGTGTAATGTGTGTGAGCAAAGTATTAATAATCATAAGGTGGGATATCACACAAGCTCAAACTAGAATTAAAAGGGTGGGTTTGAACATTTGGATAGTGGGCAGATTATTCAGAGTAAAAGATTGTCATGTTGAGACTGGTTTGTTTTTATTTTTCCAGGTCACCACAGGGAATCGCACCAAGCATTTTGTGTCGTATAGACGCAATGACTTTGTCCAGATGAAATTTCCCAAGTACGCCTTGCCAAAGGTAAAGCAAAACAAAAATTATTCTTTCTCTTATTATTCTTTAACTTCTGATGTCTCTTACAACTGAACTTTGGGTATTTGCCAGTGCACCGTTTTACGCTGACACAATAAACTTTTTCTAACAAGTATAGCTAACCCCCATTCATGTACGTTCACATAGATGAACCATGTTTTTTTTTTTTTTCTTACATACATATTTTAAGTAGTTTTTCACAATGGTTTGTTTTAGAAGCTTTAAAACTCTAAAGACAGGAAAATTCTATATGTACATATAAATACATATTTTGTTGCCTTCTTGCTTGTCATAGACCTATCTCTCTCGTTTGATTTTCCATCTACCGTCTTCATTTACAACGCTTCACATTTACAGAGTTTTATATTTACAGAACTTTGCAATAACAAAGCTTCTCATATATAAAGCTTCACATTTACAGAACTTTGGATTAACAAACCTTCTCATATATAAAGCTTCACATTTACAAACCTTTATGTTCATATATAATAACAGAGAAAGGTGATTGCCCATTAACTTTTCTATCAATAGTCATACATCATGTAAAATATTTTTCCTGTCCCATCCTAACTGTTTTATTTCTTAAATTATTGTTGTTTTTAGATATTTATTGTCTATCTTGTTTTTTATCTCTAATGCAACTTCAGTTCAGTCAGGACCACTTTGTCAAAATAGATTAATTCATCTGCAGTTTGTATTTGGAGGTATGACTCTGTTCTGGGCCCTCCCCGCACTTCCACGTGTATAGGTGGAAAACATGAGTCAGGGAGAACATACCTCCGTACACTTCCATGAGCATAGAAGGAAAGCCTTAAGCAGTTAGAGCAGCAGTGCAGGATCCCCATAGGGTACAGAACAGAACAGCATCAATGACAGAGACAAAACATTAGGCTCGTTTCGAGATGAACTGCTCCTCGCCTGTGGATGAGAGCGGGCGGCAGCAGCCAGGGCGGGGAAAAAAAGCTGCGGTAAAGTCGGACAGTTTTCAGCCAATTCCAACAGCCTTCAGTCTGAACAGGAATGGACAAAAACACTGTGGTGCGATTCCGAATAAATAAAAAAATAATCAGACCCAAATGTCAGGTGGTACACAGTCTCTAGTTGTTATAATTATGACAGAGTAGCTCTCAAAATGTTCTACATGAAATCTGTTGTTGATTTTAATTTAACAACAGACTGTAGATGTTCTGTGATCTGAACGGATTTAGTCACTCTGACTTCTTTTTTTTGAACATTTTATTCTCAAATTTTTCAGGTTTTATATAACAAAACAGGACAGAAAAAAGCCACAAAAACACAAACAAACAACGGAGCTGCCAGGAAAATCAAGATTAAAAGCATGTCTTGGAAAGATGTCATATTGCTGTTATCTACACGTTCAGATGTCATAGCAATACAAGTTGCAATACAGTCAAGAGCACATCTCTATAGAAAAGAATTACATGTTTTTAAGATAGTCAATGAATGGTCCCCAGATGCTCAGAAAGCGGTTTTGTGTTTTAAAGTTTTGCATGTGTATCCTTTCCATCTGGATGATCCCAGTCATTTCATTAAGCCATTTTTGAAAGCAGGGAGGAATGGCCGACTTCCAGTCCAGAAGAATCATTTTCTTTGCGGCAACCATGCCAAGCATTAGTGCTTGTTGCATCTCAGGCACCTGAGAGCCTTTTCTGAACACCCAAAGAGCGCCAGCTCTGGGTCAGGGGCAATGTCCAAGTTAAAGACCAGACTGAACCACTGAAATACATCACACCAAAACTTATGTAATTGAGGACATAACCAGAAAAGATGTGATAGCGAACCCTCCGCACCTCCGCATTAATCACACAGCGAAGAAAGTAATGGGTAGATTTTATGCAGCTTAAGCTTAGAATAGTTTAATCGATGAACAACTTTAAATTGAATCAGTTTATATCTTGCGTTGATAGAGCATGTATGAATTCTAGTCAAAGCTTCACTCCAGGTATCGTTGGACACCTCAAGCCCCAGTTCGTTAGACCAAGCTTCTCTGAGATGGTGAATGGATGCGGAGATGGCGAACAGGGACACAAAGCGATGTATTAGGTGCTTGGAGTCAGGAGGAAGCAGCATGAGATCGTAGAATGGGCAAGTTGGTGGCATGGTTTCAAAGTTTGGTAGTACAACTTTAGCAAAGTGCCTGATTTGAAGATATCAAAAATGATGAGAATTTGGGAGATTAAAGTGCGTTGCCAGCTGACCAAACGAGGCAAAATGTCTGTCCAAGTGTGGTGGAAGTGGTCGGCAGCTTGCAGACACTTCTTATCTGGTTCAGGATCCTAAGAGAGTATCTCAAAATAAAGTTTGTACCAATACATTTATAAGGAGGCTCTGTTTTGGAAAAAAGCAAGGCACAAAGGGAGGAGCCGCTGTGCACTGCTATAGCTTCGATGTTTAACCACAGGGGGGAACTGTTAGGAGCCCCACCGGGCTGACCCCGCCGCCAGTACATCAAGGCCCTAGCATTGGCTGCCCAATAATAATTCCTGAATACTGGGAGACCAAACTCCCCCCCTCCTCTGTAGGTTTATGCAGGTGCGCTTTAGATATGTTCATATATGTTATTTAGGAGCCGTCGTACATTGCAAAATGAGAACCTACCTGGGATAAACCCTGTTTGATCGGGGTGTGAAGTTGAGGAGATGTGCCTTCCTAACCTGTTAGCCAGCACTTTTGTGACAGATTTCTGGTCAAAATTGAGGAGCGCAACGGGCCTGTAGTTCCAGGCTCAGTGCCGTCCTTGCCTTTTTTTTTTTTAACAAAAGGCAAATACACTCACCGGCCACTTTATTAGGTACCCCATGCTAGTAACGGGTTGGACCCCCTTTTGCCTTCAGAACTGC
>NC_048425.1:16628319-16635191 GCF_013103735.1 Etheostoma cragini | reverse complement strand
ATTGGCTGCTTAGAAATTAAGTGTTAACGAGCAGTTGGACAGGTGTACCTAATAAAGTGGCCGGTGAGTGTATTTGCTTCATACAGCAACCCCGGAAATGCTTAGTTGTCAGTGGAGTCTTTGATCATCCTAAGTAAGAGTGGGGCAATTGTTTTATGAAATGCCTTATAAAACTCGCAACCAAACCCGTATGGGCCAGCTGCTTTGCCAGAGGGAAACGATTTAATTGCCTCAACTAACTCATCCTCCGCAAAGTCTGCGTTAAGTTCCAACCTAGATGACTCGTCTAATGTCGGCAGGCAGAGGGAGTCAAAAAAGTTAGTGAGATCTGTGCTAGTTGCACTAGATTTAGCAGCATATAATTCTGAGTAAAAGTCTTTAAAGCGAGTATTTATTTCCTTAGGGTTGACCAACAAATCTGTTTTGGATTTTATTTTTTAAATTGCACGACTTGCCTGAGCACCCTTCAACTGTCTAGCCAGCAGCCTCTCTGGTCTATCACCCGAACCAAAGTGTTTCTGTTTATTTTAAGTATGAGTTTGCCAATGGTTTCACTGAGAATATGGTTATATTCGTATTTTAATTTCAAATTCGTTTTATAATCTTCCTGCGACATAGAGTCCCTATAGGCCCGTTCAAGAGCTGGAAGTGCATTTTCAATATCGACCAGGCGACGGCGCTGTTCCCTTTTTTTTAAGCTTCAGATGAAATTAAATGGCCTCTCATAACAACTTTGAGGGTTTCCCAGAGCATTGAGTCCGATATGTCTCCTGTGTCATTGGTCTCAAGAAACTTCCCCAAGCGCGCAGACATGTAGCCCATAAATACTTGGTCAGTCAGCAACCATGGATTATAGCGCCAACAGTAAATTTGTTTTGGCAGGGTAAGCTTAAATTGTAAAGATACTGGACTGTGATCTGATATCAATATATTCTGAGGTTTAGTCTGTACGATGTTGGGTATTAATTTTGCCAATTTTGTCAATCCTTGTGTTTGATTTATGGACATGTGAAAAGTAGGAATAATCTCGGTCCGTCGGATGTTGCAGTCTCCATATATCAATTACGTTTCTGGATGTAAGTAGATTATTCAATGTTTCGACAGATGCTATGGTGGTTGGAGCGTGAGAGGAAAGTTTGTCAAGGTATGGATCAAGGTAACAGTTAAAGTCACCTCCCATAAATAGTTTGGTGGTGCTGAGGTCCGGAATTAGGTCAAATACTTAGCGAATTTTTTTTGGGTTGTCCGTATTTGGACCGTATATGTTCAGATAGGTGACAGGGAACGAACCAATGTCTCCAGTAATCATAATATACATGCCATTTGGATCCTTGGTTGCTGAAGTAAGTTGGAATGGAATACTCTTTCGAAAGAGAATGGCGACACCCCTGGCTTTGTTGGTAAACGGTGACTGATAAACTTGAGATACCCAATTTGCTCTCAGCCGCCTCTGTTCTGTAGCTTTTATGTGGGTTTCTTGCAGAAACACTATGTCTGCTTTAAGCGACCTAAGGTGCGCTAAAACCTTACCTCGTTTGACTACATGCCCAAGACCGCGCACATTCCATGAGACCAGTGAGATGGTACTCATGTCTGTCTGGTTTTCACCGTTGGGGCTCAACATGTAGGGATAGCAATCCAAGACACCCAAAAATGATAAAAATGTAAAAACAATTATTCTGGCAGCTCCGGACAACCCAGATAAACCCCACCTCCCTCCCCACAGAAACTTCCCCAAACTAACTTAGTGAGGGCTACCGGACGTATGGCTTGCAAGCACAGCTCTAACCAACCGAACATTTTCACCTAAACAAGCCGGGGCTCCTCTAACATTCAAAAACAACCCAAATTGACACATGAACTGAACATGTTTAAATATTACCGTCACTGATTGTGAAATTGTCCTTTATGCTCTGTGCAAAGGTCCGTGGAACTGATCCCAAATCACAAATCTGTCAGACCGTGTCTAGTCATTTCCAGTATCCCACTGCAGGTCGCCGACAAACATCTTAGCCTCCTCGGGTGAAGTGAATATCTTCTGAAGCCCGTTGTGTTGGAAGTGGAGCTTGGCCGGGAAACGCAGGCTGTGCTTGATTTACAGCTCACGCAGGGCTGCCATGGCATCACGGAATCCCCCTCGCTGCTCCATCACCTCAACAGTATAGTCTAGAAATATGAAGACTTTATGTGCACCATACATGAGGGACTGTTGTCGAGCGAGCCGTAGTATCATCTCTTTTTCCTCAAAGTGGTGGACCCGGGCGATGATTGTGCGGGGTCTGGCCGAAGGACCAGAGGCTCCGTCTACTGGCCTAGGCTGTAGAGAGCGAAGGGCATGGTCAATAATTACCGGCTTTGGGAAGTGAGTCTCGCCTAACAGTTTAGGAATGAAAGCGCTTACAAATTCAGTTCGATTTCCTTTCTCCTCTCCTTCGGGAATCCCTACAAACTTAACATTGTTGCGCCTTCAGCGGCCCTCTAAGTCATTCGTCTTGGCTCGGAGGAAAGCGTTCTCCTTCTTTAGCTTGTTGATAGCGGTCTCCATAGCCTGCAGACGAGCGTCGTGATCTGATACCGTCTTGACTACTTGATCCATTTGGGTCGCCAGGCTGTTGTGTGACAACTGGAGGGAGGCCAGCTTCTCATCCAGTAAGTTGAAACGGGTGTTGATAGTCTTCAGGATTGTATCCTGCATGTGTTATAAGTCCTCCACGGGAGAGGCGTGTTGGTCGCCAGGCGGTTCCTCATTAGCCACCACCACGCTGCCGCTAGCTAGCCTCGGCCTCAGCGGCCTGTCTTTCTTGTCTTTGGATTTAGGATTAGCGAAAGTCCACATTCCTTGGTCTTAAACGGTCACGCTGGGACATAGAAAAAAAAACGGGATGATATTGTCGAGCAAACTTGGTTAAAGACGGCAAGTTTAAACAAATACAAACTGAATGGAGAGGAGCTCAACCACATGTCAGACAACATAAATTTAAAAGGAGGATTTAGGGTGGAGGTGGGTTGCAAGCACTAGCAGAGATGCAGCAAGGTAGGCTGGAAAAAGAAGCACGCTATTTGGAAGTCTAATCAAAAGAGAAAATCAGCTGAACCATCATCTGATGTGCTGCCAAGGGAATTGTCAGCTATGAGCTGAGATAATAGCCAAGCTTGACTCTTTGACCTGCCTTAAGGGTGAAATGCCTTTTCCTTAACTTCAGCCTACACATGTTTTGTTACACTTCTTTGTTGGTGTCAGATGTTAGTATGGTGCTTGTACCCAAATGAATCCTGTTACTGGCCTGATACACAATAGCTCCCATAAAATATTCACCACTAAGCATCGATCCAGTCACATCCCGTCTCACTGACATAGGCAAAACGAAAAATGAGCTCTAGTTCAATACAAGGTAAGAAACCTTTGCTGTCAAAGCATGTAACACAGGGGGCCATTTTAGCGTGACACTAGCCTGAGTGCTATTGAACTGCGCTGATTGAATGTAAAGCCTGGGGAGACAGCAGCCTTAAACTAAGAAGAAAACTTTCATGACCATCACTGCAGTTGACGACTTGGTGGAGTGTTTTCCACCAACATGCATGCATACACACACTCAAACACACACACACACAGAGCATGTATATAATTGCTCAATCTCCAGCCCACCACAGAGAAATTGTAAGCCTCAATTGCTTGACTACTTAGGCTGAATCCCATTCCTCCATCTTACCCCTACCCCTACCCCTACCCCCTTCCCAAGATTTTCTCAACATGTAATAAGCACTAACATTTAAAGGGTAACCATCATTTCTTTTCTACCTGGACACTATTTTCCTGTGTTTTTGAGTCTAAATGACTGACAGCAATCGTTGACATTGGTTCAGTGTTTACCAAGATCACTTCAGTCTGCAGCGGCAAAACCAGCTATGTAAGTTAATAGGACAATTGTGCAGCTTGTATTTACTTTCACAAAAGTGCTTTTTTGGGATCCAATATTGTTTTTATTTTATTAGTTTTTTGCAAGTACAAACAGTGACAAACAATTAAAAACAGTGCACTTAGACTGGGAATGCATCCCAGGGCCAAAATATAAATAATAATAATAAAAATAAAACATATTAGGAAAGACGGGAGGGAGGGAGACAAACAACACATGCAGTAGCAGACACATACACAGACAGGCGAGCGTGATTAGACAATTTGCTACAGCTCTGTCAATCAGACCTCCGCCGCCTGCTAACTTGAGCTACCACTGTATGCCATGAGTGCTCATTTTAATGGAAGGTAAAAGAAAAAAGAGGAAAGTGGTAGATTGAATGTGTTCAGCAAGTCTGAAAAAGGTAATAAGCCAGCCTCGCTAAAAGTTTCTTTTAGACAATGAATTATCATTTGTTCCCATTTTGGGCCTGTTATTGGTCTCCCACCAATCAGGAGTGCTGTATTATTGATTACAGGGGGAAAAGGGTGCCAGGTACCAGCTACATTGAAGTATGTTTCAGCCAATCTTCAAGTCTTGATAAGATGGGAGATAATGGTGCCAAAGAATTGCTTGCACTGTTTTGTTATAAACAAGGTACGCCAGCAAACAGACACATCTGGGCTAAACCAAGTGAGGAGGAGCCTCAACACGAAGTACCATAAATAGTGTTTGAAGTAGGGAACTGAGAGGCCACCATCCTCTTTCCTCCTTTGTAGAGTAGACATCTTAAGTCAGGGCTGTTTTCCTTTCCAGATACATTTAGATACTGCTGATTGTAATTTACGCCAATAGGAGGGAAGAGGGGTAGGACAGAGCTCAAAAAATTAGTCCTGGGTTACACATTCATTTTAACTTCTGAGATACAGGCTTGAATTGACATGGGGAGACCCATCCATTATTCATCTTTCAAAACATTGTTAAGAGCAATAGAATGTAACAATTTGGTTTAGGCAGGGGAAGACCTCAATGCCTAAATATTTCAACTGCTTAACAATGGGGATGAAAGCAGACATGGTTGAATTACGGGCAGAATCATTTAGATCAAGTAGAGCAGACTTTGACCATTTAATTTTAAAGCCTAATAAGCTTCCATACTCCATGCATGAAGAAGTGCAAGGGATTAGAATACAAAACTTTAATCAGTGAAATTTTACCAAGGCCCATCACCTCTAAGACTGACCATAGAAATGGCCACTCAAGTCTGTGAAAGGCTTTCATTGCTTCAAGAGAAAGATGTGACAATGGGGTCTTACTGTCCTCTACTGCATCAACAATGTGGAGAAGGCATCTAACAGTCTGCTAGTCTCGTTTTCATGAATCCTGTTTGGTCGGAGTTCAGAAATTTTGCCATATGAGACTCCAAACAACTGGCTAGGAGCTTTGCAAAGATTTTTAGATCAGCATTCTCAATCTTTTTTCCGGAGTAAGGAAAATAAAGCTGTTAACATACCCTGATAATTTTCACTTTTTTCAATAGAGAAGGTAATCACGCCAAGGAGGAAAGGGCACAGCTGTTTCCAAAATGTTGCATTAAAGTCTGGGGGAATCCCATCAAAGCCTGGTGATTTTCCTTCATTTCTGCATACTCTGTACTGCCACCCTTCATTCTTTAATGGTAATCAATTTGTCCAAGCTAGCTGTTTCCTCTGCTGATAACTGACGCAGGTCAAGATGATTTAACCAGCTGTCACAGTGCGATTTATCCAAAGTAACCTCAGTCATACAGATTGGAATGAAATGTCTGAAAGGATGTGTTTATTTAGACAGGGTCAGTTCTAATATTACCATCAAGAGATTTAATAGCGGGAACATCTGCCAAATAATCGCTAAATCTTAATCTCATAGCGAGAAGGTGACAAGGTCTAGCACTCTAAAAGTAATAGCGCTGTCTTGCTCTGTGAAATTAGAAATTCAGACTTCTGTTTCAGAATTTTGTTTATTTCTTTCTTGACTAATGATTATTCTAAAGCTATAGTTTGTAACAGTAAGTCCAAAATGGTGAACTCAGCTTCAAGATTTACAGTTTCAGTGACGTAGCTTTGTGTGTAGTAGAGCAAAAAAGTATGGAATCGCTCCTAATAAACCCTTTTTTAAGTGTAATAGTATAAGTTTACCACTTATCAAAAAGCTGTGTTCTTAATGAAAGTAAATGTGAAAAAAAAAACATGCTACTGTCTTTCACTCTGTTAAATCAATACAATAGTGCATCCAAAGTGAAGTCCCTCAACACAAAGAACATGTAAGACACAGAACAAAAACAACCGAGACAGTGACACACAATGGAAAGTGAGAGGAGAGGGGGAAACATAGACAGAAGGCTAACACTCAAAATAGCTCTGTGATTAAGATTTGACATGGGGCAGCGAAAAGGAACAGCAACCCATAGTTACCTGGTTGCAAGAGCAACTTATCCCACTAAGTTGACTTTAAAAGACCCTTTAAAAACATTCGTGAAATTCCATTTGCTAACGCCACCAGACTCCATATAAATGATCAGTAATTTTAGAATTGTTAAATAGACCTCATTCAAAGTCGACAGAAACAAAACTAAACTACGAAAAGCCGTTTTGGGTAATCTGATTAGCTTTTCCAACCATCACAACTCTAGTTTTGGTTGAACTAAACACAGTTTACAGATTTATATGTGAAAATATGTTGGCTCTGTACACACTAGTATTGTTTTTTTAAATGGAGTCAGGTGGGTTTAGGGCTTGTGACCTCAGCTGTTTTCTGGTTAAACAGAAAATTCTTAAAGAGCTTTTAATCATCTAAAGGCTCTTTGTCATTTTTCCTCTACAGGTACAGAGCAGGAAACGCTGTTTCTTGTCACCCTCTCTTTATACATACAGTGGGTACGGAAAGTATTCAGACCCCTTTAAATTTTTCACTCTTTGTTTCATTGCAGCCTTTTTC
>NC_048425.1:16591835-16628219 GCF_013103735.1 Etheostoma cragini | reverse complement strand
TGGAAAATGGCTGCAATGAAACAAAGAGTGAAAAATTTAAAGGGGTCTGAATACTTTCCGTACCCACTGTATGTCCTCTTGCTTGGGTGAGCAGATAGGTCACACCTTGTAAAGCTTTTAGGTTGAGCAACACATAGGGGGGAGAAGAGAGGTGACCGTGGTGAGAAATTGAGAAGGAAAAGATGGATGGAGTGAGAGACGAATAGAGTAGAGGAGTTGAAAGTGTATGTGAATCAGTTAAAGATGGACTGTTTCCAGCACTATGTTGTTCCTCTGTGAATAATTGAAGGCTGTAATATGAAAAATGCAGAGGCCATCAGAGAATGCTGTTTGTCTCTGTCCTACGAGACCTGACCCGAGTTATTAACCACATACACACACACACACACACACACACACACAGCTTGTGAAATTACTGTTAATAAGTGTCCTTTTTTGCTCTGCTTTCATCCTGTATTTCTGTTAACCAAGAAACACTATACAACAACAATGTACAGTCAGCTCCAGTGAGCCACCTAGAATGTTTCATCTCAAGCGGTAGTTCTTGAAAGAGAAAGACACTCCAGTGTATAAGTATAGTGTCAAGAAGAATGTAATCAACAAAGCCAACACGCACTGATGCCATATAATGCACATCATATGCCTGTCAACTTGTTGAGAAATGCTAACGACTTAATTCACACATTAACCCTCTGCAGCAGACAATGTCATATATGACATAACATTATTTCTTGTATGTTCATATTCAATATCTCCAGATCAACATAGTTTAGTAACTTACTTTTTGGGGTTTTGAAGCCGATAGATGCGCTGGTTTAAAAAGCTCTTCTGTATGATTGGAGGCCTTGCAGACGCTTTTTAATCTAACCTGGAGCTAGTGTCTTTGTACAATAAATCCATAATTATTAATCCATAAATCATTTTAGGTTATGTACAATTTGTCTACATTGCTTTAAGCTAGCATCGATCTGATTGTTTAGCATGTGTGATTGTTGGCCTTCCAGAAGTTTTGTTATTAAGCCAGTCTTTTCAGAATGTGCACAATAGTCTCAAAAGGATAAATCCACAACTGAGCGGTTATTTATTACTCTGCATCCTTAATAGCATACAGCACATGCCAAGTCTTCAATCATCAGCAGTTTTTTTTATTGGAATCGTTGGTACCATTTGGTTTCAAATCTGATCATCGATTCCAAATTTAACATGCACAAGTTTAGGTTTCTGTAGCGGTCAGACGCTTGTTGTGTTGCATCCATGTACAGTCTGAAGTCTGGCTTCATTTTATGTTGAAAAAAATAGTGTTTCACTATTGTTATTTCTGTTATTACAAAAAGTCCTTGGTGAAGATAAAAGGTGAAAACCTGTATGGCTTTCAGTGTCAGACTGACATGCCAGGATGTCCAGGTAGTAGCAAATTACAAGTGCAAACAGTGTGTTCCAAAAAAGGAATAATGCAAAAGATTTCTCTTTGTTCACTTTTTCACAGCACTATATCAGATCATTATCAATTTTTTTTTTTAACCACTGACCAGCGATATTCCAGCTTTAACAAGAAGGCAATTTGGAAACATGCTTATGATAAATAGATAATAGCCTCAAGGGTATGTTAAGGAACACTGAAGTAATCTAGAAGCCAGGGAAGTCTTTTGGAAAGGTAAAATATCTGGACTTACTATATCAAAGACTTCTCTACAGAATTCAGTGTGAATAAAGTACAAGAGGCGTGATGAGGATTTTCATGATTATTGCGTTCTGTTAGTGTGAAAAGAAATGAGCTCAATGCTGCTAAGAGAGAATGAGCATACTTAAGATTCTATTATGTCATAGCTGATTGCCAGGGGAAATCTGGTGTTTTCAATGAAATGAGCAAGACACCTTTCTGTACCCAAGTCTTACTCATGTTGTAAGGAGAAGGTGTTAGTTTTATCTATTTAAAAAAAAAACTGGAATGAATGTATGCAAGCTTTCATTACATAATTCAGGCACTTTCTTAAAACCCCTTCTTATGTCAAAAAAGTATTAGTTTTGGCATGTGTCATGAAGAGTGAATGACCAGCTGGCCAGCCAGCAACCTGTTTTGTCAGTTTGTGGAGCTTCTCAACTCTGGAAATGCTGAAGCAAATGTATGATTTGCCATTTTTGTAAAATTGCCCATATTTTACCTACACAGTTGATTTCTCGTGTAAAAGATTCTCAGAAGTGAATTTAGTGATGAAATAGCAGACCGAAATTGTAAAATGCTTCCACTTGTCACAAAAAGCCACATTTGTCGTAAACGTTCCAGCACTTTGCATAGTTAAATACGGATACAGTAAACCAGGTAGACTGCTTTAATGCATACTGGAGATTTTTTCCAAATCAGTATGCCATCCTGGTATTGTTGGCATACACTAAATTTAGTTTTTGTTTACATTCTGAATACTATATGCTACATTTTAGCCAAATCAGTTAGTACAGTATGTGATTTTGGGTATTTAAACTAAACTAAATGTGTGCGCTTTATCTAAAATGGTGCACCTGGGTGCTAATAAAGAAATTCTAAACCAAAATATTTTTTTAGATATTTTTAAGTAACTATAAATGCAGTAAGTTAAAATGTGGTAATGACGTGAGCAAGTGTGTGCAGCTTTAAACCTTAACCATAACCAGAAATGATTAATTTAGCATCTTCTGTTGTTTCACATCACACTTTTCAACCCCATGTCCTAAAAGCTACTCTAAGTGTCTGCATTACATACCGTGCTACATATGTTACCTCTATCTTTTTACAACAAATGCTTACTTCTTCACTGGGCTATGTATGTAAACAACTGTTGGTCTGTATAGCACTCATGTTTTGTCTTTTAGTTCTCTCTGTTTTCACAATTAATATTCTTTGTTTTGTTCTTTAATTCCCGAAAGCACTGATATAGAAAATACTGAGTGTCCCTTTTGACCCTCACTTCTCCTTCTCTTTCCTCCCTTCATATTTGTCCCCAGGATGTTCAGATAGTGAGTACAGATGATAACCAGGTCTTCCTCGCACTCCAGGAGTGGTACCAGTCAGACACATTTAACCTGTACCAGTCTGACCCTCAGGGTGTCTACTACTCAATCGTCCTGGAAAATGTGCGCAGCACCAAACAGCCAGAGGAGAATGTCCTCATCGACATACTTAAGGTAAGTTGGGTTGAAGAAGTCTGGTTTAATCTAAGCACGGTCTAAATGTAAGCTTTTTACCTTGTGAAGAATATTCCTTCCACAGCCTTGGGGCAACAACTGAAAATGCTTGATCTCCCGCATTTTTTTTAGCTGTGCTCTAGGGACAACAAAGAGTAGCAGGGGCCTGTTTCACAAAACCAGGATAAGGGATTAAGCCGGGATATTCAAGTTATCCTGGATGAATGTAGCTTTGACTTGGTTGCACGAAACCAGGTTGAATTAAACCCAGCCAAGTAACCATGGAGATCCATCCAGAGCAGGCTAACCCCCAGGCTAAGATTAATCCTGCCGTCTCGTGTTAATCAACTATCTTTCTGATCCGACATAAATGTGTTCAGCAGTTATTCCGTATTCCGTTATTTTTATTAACATGCATTACTTGTCACTATTGTTGTCACAAGTTTGATTTAAACCCTACTATTGCCGCTATTTAGATGACTAGAAATGGTTGAACTGGAAACCAGATGCGGAGTGGCAATTGGGAGACTTTTCCTAGTGGGCCGGTAGTGTGTCGAGGCTGCCTGGCGTGCGGCCCCTGCCCAGTTGCCGCTGCTTGGCGTGCGGCCGCCCGTTAGTGGCCGCTGCCTGCCGGCAGACCTGTGCCTCGCATCAGTGTCCACTCTCTCTGTAAAAGTAGAGATGAGCAGTGCGGCGTCCGTGGTCTGTACGGCTTTAGGTTTATAAAGGACTCTCCGGAGATTAAGTGGGACAATGCGGCTATATTCCCAGATGATATTAATGGCAGACTGGTCAGAGACCAATACAATCATGATTTCATTTTATTGTTGCTTGCCACCGGCAAATGATCTCCATAGCAACGCCTATAAACAAAACCCATATTGGCATTAAGTCAATTAATTAATGGATTGCTTAATGGATTAATATCCATTAAGCATCCAGCTGTATGGAACCATGACAGTGGACAAAACAATTCTTTTTTGTGTAAATGTGCCAGTGTTAATCCACCTTAATCCTTTGGAAACAGCAAAAGACATTAGTACAGGTTAAACTGTACAGAAAGTAATCAACAACATACAGTAATCAGCAAGACCCCATACAGACAGCTAGAGCAAACAAATGTGTGTAATAATGTTTACTCTTTTTTGGGGGGGGGTTAAGAGAATCATGAAGAGGTCAGGGGGTGTTTGTTAAAAAAAAGGTTGAGAAACACTGCTATAGACGCATCTGCAATTGACAAGGAGGAGGGGGGGTGGGCCTCTAATCTGCCATAGTTATTTGACCTTGCCACATGCTTCAGGCATTGCCCTCCCTCCACTTTCTTCCCGTAGCCCCTTTACCCTTCTTTATTGCCAGGGGCGAATGCAGGATTTATTATCGGGGTAGCACAAGGGGCACCAATGATCAGTAAGGGGGGGGGGAGACCAAGGGGATTTAATCAGAGCAAAGCCTTGAAAATCTGCTTGGAAATATAGAATGAAGTGCAATACACAATTTATTTCTCACAGCAACAACTGCTCTACAGTAAGTTCAATATGTTTCAATTCTAAACTGGGCTTAACATTTCAAAAAGTACACAGTTGCCATACAGTGTGTGTTTAAAGTATAAAGTGGTGTGAAAAAGTGTTTGCCCCCTTCCTCATTTCCTGTTCCTTTGCATGTTTGACACACTTAAGTGTTTCGGAACATCAAACCAATTTAAACAATAGTCGAGGACAACACAAGTTACCACAAAATGCAATTTGTAAAGGAAGGTTTTTATTATTAAAGGTGAAAAAAAATCCTAACCATCATGGCCCTCTGTGAAAAAGTGATCGCCCCCCTTGTTAAAACATACTATAACTGTGGTTGTCCACACGTGAGTTCAATTTCTCTAGCCACACCCAGGCCTGATTATTGCCACACCCGTTCACAATCAAGGCATCACTTAAATAGGAGCTGCTTGACACAGTAAGGTCCACCAGAAGATCCTTAAAAGCTACACATCATGGCGAGACCCAAAGAAATTCAGGAACAATTGAGAAAGAAAGTAATTGAGATCTAACAGTCTCTAAAGGGTTATAAAGCCATTTCCAAAGCTTTGGGAATCCAGCGAACCACAGTGAGAGCCATTATCCACACATGGCGAAGACATGGAACAGTGGTGAACCTTCCCAGGAGTGGCCGGCCGCCCAAAATTACCCCAAGAGCGCAGCGACGACTCATCCAAGAGGTCACAAAAGACCCCACAACAACGTCCAAAGAACTGCAGGCCTCACTTGCCTCAGTTAAGGTCAGCGTTCATGCCTCCACCATCAGGAAAAGACTGGGCAAAAATGGCCTCCATGGCAGAGTTCCAAGGAGAAAACAGAGCAAAAAGAACATCAAAGCTCGTCTCAATTTCTCCAACACACATCTTGATGATCCCCAAGACTTTTGGGACAACATTCTATGGACCGATGAGACAAAAGTGGAAATCTTTGGAAGATGTGTGTCCAAGTATATCTGGCGTAGAAGGAACACTGCATTTCATAAAAAGAACATTATACCAACAGTAAATTATGGTGGTGGTAGTGTTATGGTCTGGGGCTGTTTTGCTGCTTCGGGACCTGGAAGACTTGCCGTGATAAAAGGAACTATGAATTCTGCTTGCTGTCTACCAAGAGATCCTGAAGGAGAATGTCCGACCTTCTGTTTGTGTACTCAAGCTGAAACGAACTTGGGTTCTGCAGCAGGACAATGATCCTAAACACACCAGCAAGTCCACCACCAAATGGCTGAAGAAAAACAAAATGAAGACTTTGGAGTGGCCTAGCCAAAGTCCTGACCTGAATCCTATTGAGATGTTGTGGTATGACCTTAAAAAGGCCGTTCATGCTTGAAAACCCTCTAATGTAACTGAATTAGGACAATTCTGCAAAGATGAGTGGGCCAAAATTCCTCCAGGACGCTGTAAAAGCCTCATTGCACGTTATCGCAAACACTTGGTTGCAGTTGTAGCTGCTAAGGGTGGCCCAACCAGTTATTAGGTTTAGGGGGCAATCACTTTTTCACACAGGGCCATGATGGTTTTGATTTTTTTTCACCTTTTAATAATAAACACCTTCATTTACAAATTGCATTTTGTGTTTACTTGTGTTGTCCTTGACTATTGTTTAAATTGGTTTGATGTTCCGAAACACTTAAGTGTGACAAACATGCAAAGGAACAGGAAGTGAGGAAGGGGGCAAACACTTTTTCACACCACTGTATATCCATTTACCAAATGGAAAGGCAGTGATTGGCAGAACAGGCAGCAAAGTGGCAGTTCTCTAAACCAATGGGAATCAAATTTGTCACTCTAGCATTCTAGCCCAATGGATTGGGGGGGCTTAACCGCATGCCATGTATAATGTACACTTTAATTACTATACAACAGATGCATAGTAGTTATGTGGAGTTCATACTATAGTGCATACTTTTGTGTGTTTTTCTTTGTATTCTACAGTTTAACTCCTATCCTACTGTATGTTGATGCCAAATAAATTACCAGGAGCCTGGATGTTATATCTTAACTCCCTATTAATTTGTATTGAGTTTGGCTTACTGCTGAATTGTCTACACGCACACACACACAAGGAGAGGAGCATAAGTTCAGATAGTTTTTTGCAAAGTTAACTCCAGCTGTTGTAAATCTACTTTGTTTACCAGGTGCGTGGAATCAGAGGAGTTTTCCTGGCCAATCAGAAGATTGATGGCAAAGTGACAACTCTCATCACCTATAACAAAGGACAAAACTGGGAGCCCTTAGCCCCACCTACCACTGACATGAATGGCAAGCCAATCAGCTGCAAAGCGGTAAGTTCACCGCTCAAAGTTACTTTTCTTTTTTCAAATCTTCCGTAAATTCCGGACCATAAGCTGCTACTTTTTTTCCCACACTTTGAACACTGTGGCCTGTACTACGGTGCGACCTATGCATGTTTGTTTTTTTCATGCCGCCAAAAACATTTTGCCTCATAACAGTCCAAGAAAATTGATGAGTAGTTTACAGAGGTCCAATGAAGGCTAAAGCAATCGCCACTGAAATGAAAATCAAAGATTTTACAGTTGGGCCAGCCTTGGTGTTTTAGATTTATGAGACGAAAAGGCCTGTCCATTAGGGCACGCACAACTCTGTGTCAGCAGCTCCCTCCCGACTACGAGGGAAAAACTTGCTAACTTCCGCACATTCAAACAAAGGGGGAAAACAAGGGGCCATGAGAGAACGCATTTTACTTGTGTTCTGAGCTGTACAGCATCCAGACTAAAGCTTCCACCGATGGTGATTTTTAAGCGGCTGACAATGCCAAAGGATAAATTCCCAAAAGACATCATGGTGAAAGTCAATAAGAAGGGTTGAATGATGGAGAGCCTGATGAAGGATTGGTTGAGAGAATGCCTTGTAATGCCCACAGTGCCCTGCTATGCCATGAACTACTACAAACTACTTCTACAAACTACTATTTTTTCTATTTTTGTTATTTCCGCTCTTCATTCTAAACCCCAACCGGCCCGTCAGACACCGCCTACCAAGAGCCTGGGTCTGTCCGAGGTTTCTGCCTAAAAGGAAGTTTTTCCTCGCCACTGTTGCTTGCTCTGGAGGAAACTACTAGAACTGTTGGGTCCTTGTAATATCTGGAGTATGGTCTAGACCTCTTTCTGTGTCTCGAGATAACTTTTGTTATGAATGGATACTATAAATAAAATTGAATTGAATTAAGAGAGTGCTACGCCAAGCAACCAGGGGGATTTTTTCACATGATGCTGAGGCTGTTAAATTTGAACACTGAAGAAGAGAACTTTAATGGTTTAAGTGCACAGGAGGAAGATGAAGAAGACAATCAATGACTTTTCCTAGTAGGCTGCAGTATATACCGGTACAGTGGGGTTCGAAAGTTTGGGTAACACACAAATTATGTTGCATGTGCTTTTTTACTGAACAATGCACAAACAACATTCCAATATCTCCTAACAACTGCTAAAAATATGAACAGTGGGGCTTGAAAGTTTGAGCACCCCAGGTAATTTTTTTTATTAATTTGCATAAAGAAGCCAAGAAAAGATGAACAAAATCTCCAAAAGGCATCAGATGACAGATTAGACATTCGTATAATATGTCACAAAAAGTTAGATTTTATTTTCTTCATTTCGAAATAACAGAAAACAAAAAGATGGCATCTGCAAAAGTTTTGAAATCCTGCAGAGTTTATAGCATGCACCACTCCCTTTGGAAAGCAGAGACCTGACAGCGTCATGGATTGTTCTCAGTCATCTTCTAAAAAAGCCAGGTGATGTCAATCTTAAGGTTTTAAATGCCCAGAGTCATCTGACATGGCCCCAACAATCAGCACCATGGCTTCTTCTAAGCAGTTGTCTAGGAAACTGAAAATAGTTCACGCTCACAAAGCAGGAGAAGTTCAAGTTATTTGTCTCCAAGGGGCGATTCATAGGAGAAGGCTATAAGAAGATAGCAAAGCGTTTGCAGATGCCAATATCCTCTGTTCGGAATGTAATTAAGAAATGGCAGTCATCAGGAACAGTGGAAGTTAAAGCAAGATCTGGAAGACCAAGAAAAATATCAGAAAAGAACAGCTCACAGGATTGTGAAAAACGCAAGTCAAAACCTACGTTTGACTGCACGATCCATCCAGAAAGACTTGGCAGACAATGGAGTTGTGGTACAACATTCCACTATGAAGAAGTACTTGTACAAATATGGTCTTCATGGAAGAGTCATCAGAAGAAAACCTCTTCTACGTCCTCACCACAAAAATCAGCGTTTGAAGTTTGCAAATGAACATATAGACAAGCCTGATTCATTGTTGGATCAAGTTCTGTGGACCAGTGAGGTTAAAATAGAACTTTTTGGCCGGAATGAGCAAAGGTAGGTTTGGAGAAGAAAGGGCACAGAATGTAATGAAAAGAACCTCTGTCCAACTGTTAAGCCTGGGGTTGTCAATCAGCATTTGGGGTTGTATTGCAGCCAGTGGCACAGGTGACATTTCACGAGTTTTTTTGCGGACGACATTTTTGAGTTTTTCTATTATTTTAAAAGTGTAAATGATGGAAATAAAATCTACATTTTTGTGACATATTATACAAATGTATAATCTGTCATTTGATGCCTTATGGAGATTTTTTTCCGTCTTTTCTTGGCTTCTTTATGCACACTAATACAATTTTTTTACCTGGGGTGCTCGAACTTTCAAGCCCCACTGTTCATATTTTTTAGCAGTTGTTAGGAGATATTGGAATGTTGTTTGTACATTGTTCAGTAAAAAAGCATATGCAACATAATTTGTGTGTTACCGATACGTACGTATATTTAAAAGTAGTCGTGTTACAGGCACTGTTAAAAAAAAGCCTTTGCAATATGTAGTTGTTTATGTTATCATTCAGATTAAATTAAATTAAAAAAACCTCACATGTAATATCTTTCTGTTCAAATTTCTCAAATTACATCGTGGGACACCTGCGGCTTCAAATTAGGTACAAGCACAAAATTGCTTTTCTTTACAAAATTAGAGCGTGCAGCTTTTAATCAGGTGCGCTCTGTAATCCGTAATTTACCTGAGATAAAATAAGGAATGGCTTTAGCTTGATGGACTGCCATGCAAGCAAAAATTAAATCTTTAAAATAATTTAAAAATGTTATTTAAAGTAAACGTGAGTAGAATTTCTGTGTGATTAAACATAACGTTTGACATTTTGGGAAATACCCTTTTGGTCTTTCTGAGAATACATACACCCCCTGTAAAATGCAAACTCAACTTGCCATATTTCACATTGTACAAATTGGATGTAATCTGTTGGTTAGCTTTAGAGGTGCTGGCAATAGGATTTTGTTACCTTTTGCTAGAACCAGGTTAGCAGTTTCTTTTTACTAAGCTGAGCTAACTAGCTGCTGCCTGAAGCCACATTATTATCGGACAGATATGAGAATAGTATCAATTTTCTAATGTAGCTTTTGGCAATAAAGCAAGTGTATTTGCCAAAATTTGTTGTTTTGTTTATTTGGGTTGAGGATATAGGCCTGCATCTATTTCATTTCTGTCGTTAATTGTCTGGGTAGGAACATAATATTAATACCAGTCATACAATTGGCTTGCCTTGTTCAACTCTGACATGCTGTAGTCTGGATTAACGGAAGTACGGTACATTTCTAGGATAAAGCCTGACATCCGATGGTTGCCCCTCTGCTTTTGCTCTTGTTGAGGAGAGGGGAGCTAGACAAAGCCGGAAACTAAATGTGAACTATCAAAAAAAACTTGCAGCTGAATGTCTCTATATTTCAATTATGGGAGATTTAGATTAGTGAGACTAAAATGTTAACATCAAAATAAGGAAGTTTAGTTCACAGTAACTGTAAGGTCAATAAATGTGATGGGAGGGAATATCAAGCCCTGGGCACAACACGCAGTAATCCTCTGCCACGCAAAACTCACCTTCTACTGCAGAGAGGGACAGAAACAGCCATGCCATGCTGAGGGAATAACTACCTGTGTCTACCTTCACATCCACCTCAGAGTAGATCACAAGTTTCCTTTGCCTGTGATCTGGTTGATGCTCTGGGTTGAATGGAAGATATAGCAACTAGGGCCTTCAGGTGACACTGCTGTTGTTTGTCTGATTCTGGATTAATAGTTTGCTTTATTCATTGTTTGCCATTAACGTGTGAATTCTGTTAGTTTTTATTCATGCCTTTATTTCATTTATTTATGCTTTTTCTAATTTAGTAGTTTATATTCTTAGGTAAATGAATCCCTCATTTCAAAAGTAAAACAGTCTGGAGGGAAAAGGTTAAATAAAAGTATGTTCTTCTTGTCTATAAACATTCCACTTGAACCTAAGATGATTTTGATGCACCTGTATCCAACAAATCTTAATCTGAAACCCGAGAATATAAATCTATTGGTTTTACCATACTACAGGCAAAAAGGACTATAGATCCCATCAGGAAGAAAATGGAGGCAACTACAATGTGCACAATGCATGTCCAGGGAATTACTGACATATATATTGAGAGGCAAATTGTGGTAGTATATCAATTAATTTCTTTGCAGCAAAGACATAAAATCAGCTGTTCTGTATTGAATTGGTGCCCTAAATGTATTCTTTTTTCAAAACAACTTACGCTGATAACCAACAAAGAGTGCAGGCATTCTATGATAAAGTAAATATATGTCAATTAATTAAGCTCCATTGGCACAAAGGGTCTCAATAAAATGTCTATAGAAGGGACATTGGGAGATGACTTTAATTGGACTTGAATTGGTTGCTGCAAAAAGGATCTTGTGGCTCAAACGTACTTTAGACCAAACATATTTACTTATTGTCCTTTAATAACAAGTGTCATTGCGACAATGGTTCTCTGATAAATTATTAGAAACAAATGTCCTTACGGATCAATACAAAATTATCAGCATCCTTCAGTGTAATTGTAATTTTTTTGTGACAAAAATGTTCTGGACTTTGTAGAATGGACTGTCTCCAGCTCAGCCTATTGAGAATAAACCAACAAGATTTAGAGCAGCTCTGTTTCTGACAGAAGTCCAATCTCATGTTCTCATTTCAAATGAATTAGCTTCCATTAAAGATCTTTTCCCAAGTTTATTGTGATTAGGATCAATGACTCCCAATGCTGAGCTGTATTTGCAGCAGGATTATAAGATATCTGTGTGGTAAGACTCATTGTGAGTGAGTGTCTTCGGTAAACCCACCATTTCACTGAAGTGATATTATTTTCTTGTATTAAATGCCATTGTTACAAATCCACTGTAGAGCAATCAATTAGAGGGTGGAACAGCGGAGAATGATACTTTTATCCACAAATGAAAATGTCTCTATTTGTTTGCGTTCTGCAGCCGCACTGTCACCTCCATCTCCACCTACGCTGGGCAGACAACCCCTATGTGTCCGGGACTGTTCACACCAAAGACTCTGCTCCAGGTCTCATCATGGGTGCTGGTGAGTCTCCAGAGCAAAAATAACTTACTCCGGGGGTAACTCGATTCACCTAGACAGCACATACATATAACTTTAGTCTTATCCAAAGGACTTCACTCTTTCATGTTACTAGATATAACTATGATAACCAGAACTACGACGGCACTGACATTAGTCCAAAATACACGAAATTTCCTCCCGTCTTACAATAGATGTCCTTTGGAAATAACAACTGATTAAATTATTAGCTCTCGTTATAACACATTTTATTAAAAATGTTCTCAACTGTTTGTTTCTCTATGCTTCCTTACGGTTGAGGGTAGATTACCTCGAGCCCCTGTCTGTGCCCATAGGTATTATTCTGCCCCGTTGACTATTAAACCTTATTATTCAGGTGTGCAGGAGGCCGCCGCTCTCTGTTCGGTCTTCGGCGGTCTGCAGGAACATCAGTCTTTTTGTTCTAACATGGAGAGCTTGTTTCTGGTGCTGATTCTGCTACTTTTGAACAGTGTCCTTTACTGCTGATGGTATCAAGACATCGAAAGTGGTGGTCAGATCACTTTTAAACATCAGACTGGCAGGAGATCTTTTTTGTTGCATGTGGACTGTTGCAGGAGTTTAGCAGAAATGTGTGCAGTCTCTGATGCAGTGTTCCTTTTTCCTTGTGATGTTTTCAACTCATTTCATTGTCTTGGCAAACCTTTCTGCAAAGCCATTTGTTGCAGGATGGTATGGAGCTGAATTAATGTATTGCACTCCTCCTCTTGACTTCTCTATTGTCTTCTCTGTGGTGGTTGACCTCATGATAGCACACGATGCCACGGCTCTTGTGTAAATTCCCAGGGATGAAGAGGAGCTATTGGTGGATTGTTTCAAACCTTGTGACAATACAAACAACTTTAGCCATCTCTATAATCTCTTTGTTCACACCCAAGGATTCCATAGACCCCTTAAATTTTTTTTTCCATCCAGACGCTATATTCTTCAAGTCTCTGAAGAGTTGCATCCAAGTTGTGCACCTGCTCTTCATCATCTGCTCCATCTCACAGGAAATCATCTAGGTAGCACCACACTCCCTTCATCCTGCTTAGGATTTGATCCATAGCTTGTTGGAACAGTGCCGGAGCTGATCTGATCTGTCTTTTATACAGGTAACAACTTCAAATAGGTGCAGACAATACAGGTAATTAGTGGAGAACAGGAGGGCTTCTTAAAGAAAAACTAACAGGTCTGTGATAGCCGGAATTCTTACTGGTTGGTAGGTGATGAAATACTTATGTCATAAATAAAATGTAAACAAATAAAATACAAATTAATTATTTAAAATACAATACATACAATTTTTTTTTAGATTCTGTCTCTCACGGTTGAAGTGTACCTGTGATTAATAAAAAAATTGCAGACCTCTACATGCTTTGTATGTAGGAAAACCTGCAAAATCGGCAGTGTATCAAATACTTGTTCTTCCCACTCATCAACATAAACATTTAGTATCACTGTGCTAGTTTTTTCTGGGTTGAAGTCTGCTAGATTGTCCTCAGCACACCTCCTGAGCTCTTAGGTAGTACAACATGGTGATGATGTTACACCAAATAAGAGAACACAGAATGACAATTCTGTGATCCCTCATCTTTGGTCGGAGGTCCCCCCTTGTGGCCATCACAGATATTGCAGCAATTTGCGAGCTTCAGCTGGAACTTGATGAAACATGCTTTCAATATCAGATATGAAAGCAACTGGTTCCTGTCTAAACCTCAGGAGCACACATATGATGTAACTTGTGAGGTCTGGTGCCTGTATGAACTGTGAGTTCAAGGACATTCCTTGAAATTAGGCTGCATAAGCAGACACAACTCTTATCTTGTTAGTTTTTTGGGGTTGTAGTCCCCATGGTGCTGGAAGCACCATGTTATGCAACAGTTTCTGTTGATGCATTCCATTGGAAGAATTTCTGTTTAACCGTTCTGTAGCATTTCCTCCATAAACTTGACATAGTCCTGATGTTAGTATAGTTGTGAAACCAATAAGGGGGGCTCCTTTGTATTTCAGGACTCTCAAGAGACAAATTGGGACTGATGTATTCTACACGAAAATTGGTAAAGACCCCACGCTGAGTTTCCAAAAGAAGAGTGTGTATGTAATGTTTACAGTACATGTAATATATTAACTGTAATGAATCAGAAAATTACTCCAATGTGTCATCAGATAATGAGGAAACTTTTAAAGTTGAAATACTATTTTTTTCTGACATCAATGCTAATGCTAGAATTTTGTCCTATTGAAATATCTGTTCTGTGACAGAATTTTTGTTGGTGTTTTGACCTGTGTGTAATTATCAGTTTGATAGACAGGCCTGGTTGCCAGATATACCTGTAAAATGTAAACAAAGCATGCTACAGCAGTAACGTGAAAGCATGAAAGCAGCAACCAAACAAACAGGATCAACAGAGATACAGTGGAACGTAAAAAACGGCATGTTTCAAACCGTTGCATGAACAGTGACTTAACATACCCCGGGTAAATATTGGAGATGGATTTGAAAGATGGAAACAGCTTAGAGCCCAAAAGGACGGCAAGTTGGCTACATGATTTCCTTCCTTCAGGTGAGCATTATCTTCAGGCTAATTTATCAAGGCTACAGTGGATGGGCATTTTATGTCACTCACAGAATTATACAGCTAGAGTACCTGAGTTGGTTTCTTGCAAAAGCAATTGAGACACAGCCAGTAAAGGGATCCTGACTGGTCCTGGCTACAGGGAGGCTGTAAATTGGGAAGAGAGGACCGTGAGTTTGCAGTGTGTTTTTCGATTGTTGCCATAATTCTAGATACAGTGAGGGAAATAAGAATTTGAACACCCTGCTATTTTGCAAGTTCTCCAACTTAGAAATCATCGAGGGGTCTGAAATTGTCATCGTAGATGCATGTCCACTGTGAGAGACATAATCTAAAAAAAAAAAATCCAGAAATCGCAATGTATGATTTTTTAACTAATTATTTGTATGATACAGCTGCAAATAAGTATTTGAACACCTGAGAAAATCAGTGGTAATATTTGGTACATTAGCCTTTGTTTGCAATTACAGAGGTCAAACGTTTCCTGTAGTTTTACACCAGGTTTGCACACACTGCAGAAGGGATTTTGACCCACTCCTCCACACAGATCTTCTCAAGATCAGTCAGGTTTCTGGGCTGTCGCTGAGAAACATGGAGTTTGAGCTACCGCCAAAGTAGATGCTATGTGAGACAAGCATCTAGCAACATTGTTGATGATTGTTGCTTGCTTGTTGTGGACCTGGCAACCTCTGCAAACTTTGAGTCGGGGGGGGGGACACACATCTCTCCAGTATTTTGTACTTTAATATTATATATATTTTAAACCCTAGCTGTCAGTATTACATATTGCACCTTTAAGAGCAAATCGTCAAACCACCTAATGAATTCCTTAAAAACATAGCTGAATTTGTGCCAACACTGAACTACTTTAAATTTGAAAAGGCTTACCATCTCCAGGTTAGTGGTTGTGCAAAAGGAAGTACGATAGCTCCAAATTATGCAAATCCATATGTGGGTAATTTTGAAGAAAAAATGATTAACAGCCCTGCAGAGAATTCATTTATTGATAAGATTGTGTAATGGTACTGATAAATGACATCTTTTGTCTATTTAAGGGTAAAAAGGATGAATTAGCAGAGTTAACAAGACTTCTCAATGAGAAAGACCCCTTTTTATAGTTTACTATGGAATCTGCTGTAGACAAAGTTAATTTCCTTTATTTGTGGATTGAGAAGTCTGGTACATTATGCAACACGCTATACAGGAAGATACAGACAGAAACACCTTATTACTTGCAAACAGTTACCACCTTTGATCCCAGGAAACAAAGCCTACCAAAAAGTAAATTCTTCAGACTGAGATGCATTTGGTATTCCACAGAGGATTTTACTGGCAAATCGAGGGATATTAGTTTTTTTTCCAGCAAATTGTGTGCCGGAGGCTTATGATTTGGCATTGCTATTTACTGTGTTCCATTGTAATAAAAACATGCATATATTGACATCAGATACTGCAATATCCAAGGATCTTAGAGATCCACCCCTAATAGCTCACTGTAGAGGACACAATCTCAGAGATAGCCTTGTGCATGCAGATATTAAAATGGAGAGGAAAAAAAGTACACCAAGGTTAAAAACTCTTCTGAGAGGATGCTATAAAAGCAGAGGATGTGCTCAATCTAACAACTTGGTAAAATACAGCCAATTCATTCATTCACATACCAAAGAAAAGTACCTGATAAAAGATAACACAATATGCATTGACGATTTCAGACCCTTTTTAGTTGGGCTCAAGACCAAAATCAATTTTAGTGCTTCAGTTTAGAGTTTGGAAACTTGTCTGCTATAGACAGAGGACAAACAATTAATGGTTCAGGGGGCTTGCAACAGGTTTAATATCCAGCGTCGCTGTCACGATGCTATGTGCCTGTAACCAAGTCAAGGAAAGGTTTAACAGAAACACAGTTTTGCAAATCAGGGGTGGTTGTGCCTTGTCCTTTGGCTGAGTCTCTATCTAATCTGTCAGAGGGAGAGCAGGAGTGCGGTTGTAAAGTTTAACATTTGTGGTCCTCAGAGAAGAATTTGGACCCCAAATTGAAATGTAAGCAACAAAAATGGCTGAATGTTGCCACGTTATTACCATGACTTGTGAAGTGTCAGGGTTAGTTCCATCATAGTGTTAATAGTGTCAAACATTACCTAATGTTGTTGTTAAGTACTAGCTCACAGATTATCGGGTAATGAAATTACTGATTTACAGTAGCACGGGGGTTAAAACTTTTGCAGGGCACTGTATCAATGCCACATTGTCATTAGGGGCTGAACCCCCCCTAAAGTCTGATCCTAGAATCGCCCCTGATCACATGTAATACTCCTCATGTCAAATACATGATAAAATCCCCTTTTGGTAAAAAATCATGCCCGCTAATGAGCAAATGCTAGAGTTAAATTAGGGAGGAATGACAGAGAACACCCAATTGTAGTACAATTTAATGATTATAAACAATACATCTCATCATTTAGATTCACAGCCATTGAAATAGTGACTCTACCAGAAAGAGGAGTACATTTGGATGAACTACTGAATGGTATAGACTTGTTGAATACCTGCAGAACAGGGACATGTAAGTAGTTCTTCTGTAGATTATGGTGAACTAGTGTGTGTTAGAGCAGTGTTTTGCCATTGAGAACGAGCCAGCATGCTAGCCACCTCATCTCATCTCAGCTAGTGATGTAGAAAGCCGTGCAGATTTTGAACAGCTCACCCAGAGACTGAAGGCAGGGGACATTCAGAAACCTGTATCTAACTCAGAACAGCATGGATAGTTTTGTATGCGTGTGGAAGCATCAGAGACCCAAAATAACATCCCATTCGCAGTGCTTCCATAACTTGCGTAATGATGCAACAAACCCACTTACCAACTCACCCTCTGTATGAATCTGTTTGTTGAACTTGAATCATTCTACAATCAACAGGGGCTTGGAGGAAAAATGTTTTGTCAGTGTCCACAATTTCTTTGTAGATTTTTATTCCCTGGCTTTGCTGGGTGTAGTAGATTGCTTAACAAGTTAAAAGTTTTTGGACACATCACACTCAGAAAAGTAGACACTAACTTCTCATAATTTATAGCGATGGGGACACCGTAGGGTTAGCTAGGAAGGAACCAGGTTGGGCGTTAACATTCCGCCCTGCATTCCAGTTTCTCTCCTTCACCTAACCCTTTTTAACATGAACTAACCTTAACTCAGGGATGGGCAACATTTGTTATAAAGAGGCACACAAATATTTTATCCTCATTACCTGAAGGCCAGATTGTGACTGCACACTTCCACCAGTAGAATGCTGTAACTCTTATCTGAATTAGCCTATCTAGTATACAGTAGCTACCAAATTAATGAAAAGAACTAAATATATACTGTAATCAAAGTTTATTTTACATTTTCATGTTTCATTTAATGAACATAGAAACAAAAGATTTTCATTCCTAAATAAATATTGTCAGTCATTCCAGTCATATTTTAGTTCAGTCACATTTTAATTGAATGGTGCCTAACAAATTCACAGTAAAAAGGTCAACAAAGTATTATTATTCTCAACATACTGTATTACTGCCTCTGCCTTATGCAGGCTTTCCCTCCCTCCTCTCTCTTTTTGTAAACAATGAAATGGCAATCATATCTAAGGTGATTAATCTTCCATGGAAAAGGGAGTAATGTTACTGTACTGGCTTTCCTGACAGCACTTGAATGCAGTATTATTTCACAAAGCAAGAGAGAAAGATAAGAGACAGATCAAATGTGCTTTGTTGTTTGGCAAATGTTTAGCTGGACACAAACTACTGTGCAGTTTGGTGCTTGTTTCTTTTTACCCACATTGCTTTTTAAAATTTTCTTGTGGTAGTAGTAGTTTCACATTTACTGCACTGGACTCTATCTCCACCTCAAAACAGACATGACACCTGTCACATACTTGGCCATCGCTGACTGACATCGGATTAACTGGGTCTCAACTTTTTACCGCAGGCTGCTATGTTTTGTTTTCCGGCTCCCACAGTACGTACAGCTTAGCAAACACATTGAAAACGTCCATGTCCAACAACTATTACCTGGACAGTGTGCGTCGGCAGAGAAAAGCAGAATAAAACTCCTCCATCGCTGACAGCAAGGATCAGTCCAGGGTTCCCTGTCGCCACTTTTTGTTATGTTCTTTACTCTTTCATGTTAATAGATATAACATTGATAACCCGGACTTCGACAGATTATTAACCGTTTATTAGTCAGCATACAGCAGCATGGCTTACACCAACACAGAAGCTAAAGTTACCCACAATCCATGAGGTGTATCTCAACTACAGACCTGACAGTAGCCCAAAATTTACAAGAACCATCTGGAAGGGCTTTAATACTAACCTTGTGCATTTGTTATTGTTGGAGCTATTCATTATTTTGTTAAATATAATGGTTAATTATTTTATTTATTTTATTTCAATTTTCCTTGAATCATACAGCTACATAAATTAGTTTATCATTAGTATTTTATTTGGGTTAATTTTAGTGCTTTTGTTTTGAAGGTACCAGGCAGCCTTAGCCACCAGGTGTAGTCTACAAATAGAGGTGAACAGGTATGTGGGAAGTAGACACCGGGGAGGGCTGATGGTTTTTTACCAGAGCCTAGAGACGCCATTAATCATTCACGTGAAATGTTTGTGTACCAAGAAATTGGATGAATAAACCTCACAGAAGGCCATCTGTGCCTGGACAATGAAAGTTTTTATCTCTGCGTAAGATTCATTCCTTTGCTGCCTCAGTGGCTGTTGTACATTGAATCTTTAGTTTGTTTGTTCAATCTAACAACATCTCGCCACTACAGTTATGATTGCATTAATGATTAAATTAAATTAAACTCATCAAAAACTAGTGAGTCGGTTTTGCTAACACAGCCAAACATCAAGGAAGTGTAACAACACTCAACATCTGCGTTTGTCTTGCAGCTTTTTGTTTTACCAAGCTGCCGCCAACAATTCCGCAAAGCTGCTGCCAACAAATAAAAGCCACCCTTTCCCCCATTCTTTCCATTTGGTAAATTGCTTAAAGGAACATGCTGACTTATAGGGACTTTAGCTTATTCACAACAACCCCAGCGTTAGATAAATTGATACATACCCTTCTAATTTCCGAGTGTGCTGTAACTCTGTCTGAGGCCACCAGCATTAGCTTAGCCTTGCAAACAGTGGCGGCTCCTGAAAGAATTCTCAGGGGGGGCTATTTTTCTGATGATTAAGGTGACCGATTCAATGGATACCTTAAGAGACAGAAATATTTCGCCTCTAGCTACATAATTTACAGATGGAAAGCTTTGTAAGGAATTTACATTCAGCCTTCATAAGAAAAAAAAGACATGGCTCCACAATTATTCCACTTATTCCGTACTTAAATTAATCCAATGTAAAATAGCTAAACGGGACACATTTTTAAAAAGAGATGTGAAAAAAATAGATTTTACATGAATCTATGAGAGACTTCTGGGGCAATTTTCAACCGCGACATAGCACGACTTTAGCCCGATTGGACATCTAGTGGCAGATCTTCTCTAGATTGGATCACTGAAAACAACTTGCCGTGATAGAAAAAAAAATCCTTTCCTTTTGTTTTGTCCCGTTTGGCAATGCGTCACCCATATCGCCCTATTGCCCCTGCTAGCAAAGATCCTGCAGGTAACTTGTTCCATCTAGCCTATTGCTCCTAATAAGTGACAAAATAACGCCAACGTTGTTTGTTGGTGTTTAAACGTTATGATGTGTATAGTCACAGCGTGTACAAATAACAAGGTTACATGAGATACAGCCATATTGTAACCGCATACTAACTGGGAACTATATTCTCAGAAAGGCAAAGCACTGCTACTTGGGCCGAGTGATACCATAGACAGTTAAAGAAAGAGTGATTAGTGCAACACCAGAAAACACAATTACTTCCGGCAACAAAACCAATGTGATCATGGCTGACTTTGAGAATTGTCAGAGAATTTGTACTTAGTTTCAAACCATGATCAAGAACCATATCTTTTTGAGCCTGAATACACAGACGAGGAGTTACAAATTTTTCATCAAATTTTTACTAAATTTTGAGGGTACCACGTATGGCCACTCCTGAGGCCACGCCAACAGTGGGGTACGGCTTTGTCAACTCCCACATTACATATTAGAAAACCTTACATCCGTGTTCGTTGAATAGAGCTGAATGTAGTGATACATGCCACACCCATTTCTACTAAGAAGCTTTTTCATAGTATGGTGCAATGTGCAAAACCAATTTTTTTCAACCAATTCTTTCTAGGCTATGCAACCAATCTGCACCAAACCTGGTATGTAGCATCTCCAGATGGACCTGATCAAAAGAATTGTAAACTGTGCTAAATTGCACAGTGTGCATAGTTTAACGTTTCAAAATTAACAAATTTTTGTAGCTAGTCACAAAAAACTAATTTTGGCATATCTTGGCCAAATGAATAGATATCAGAGCAAAACCTGTTATTATTCAACATCCCACCTCAATGCTTAGTACCAAATGAGGCAAAGATCGACCATTAGGAGGGCATTACAATCAACGTTTTGTCTTAACTCCTTGGATGTAAATGGCACATTTGCAATTGCACTTTCTCTGCCATAGTAATTTCTATCAAAATGAAACTTGTGATGCTTGTTCAACATGCCACTCTGAGGCTCTATAACACATTGGGTGAAGATTGGCCGTTAGGGGGTGCTATCATCAACGTATACAAGTTTTCTTTTGCTCAATCAACGTTAATGGCAATGTACCACAGACTTTGCAGCTCACACCTCTCAATATTTACTGACGGTTGCCTCCCCACCGTTCCGCTTTAGGTTTTGCTTTATGTTCCGCTTTTGCTTGCTCCCCAGGGATCGTCAGGGGCGACTCGCGTCATTTGCACCGGGGAGGCTGGGACCCCATCAAAACTGCTTGAAGTACTAGTTTAATTCGTGTTGTTGCATGCCTCATACGAGACTCCCTGTCTGATTTTAAAATTCTTCATCTCTCCCTCAGGTAACCTTGGCTCCAAACTAGTAGAGTATAAGGAAGAGATGTACATAACTTCAGACTGCGGGAAGACGTGGAGACAGGTACATTCTATTTGTCTTTTTTTCCTTTGTCTTTATTGTTCCTATCCTGCACTCATGAAAGTTACACAATTTTTGACAAAAAGTCAAATTTAATACAGTGCAGTTTTCTTTTACTCCAAACTGTACACCAAAGTATGACTAGTACCAAATATAGAACTCTTCTAAAATAGATATGCACTGATTACAACTTTCTAGGCCGATTCCGATTTTTCACTGCTGATAACAATTTTAGCTGATTCCGATTTCATATTTTCTATCCTCTTTCTCCACACACAAATATAACATATATGTTTTTTAGTTTTTTTTAATAGTACATTTTGAATAGAACATAGAACATTTTTTAACAGATAATCGATGCCTATAAAATAAAACTATATACATTTCTCCTGGTTTGGGAAATTCACACACATCTAGTAAATTTTAAGTTAAGTTAATTTATCAAACTAAACTTCTGTACGTATGAAATCAGGGAAAACAGGTTATGGCAATAAAATAATTATAATAATTATAAATAATAATATTATAAATAACAAAAACAAAAAAAGCTTATAAAGATGTTTCTCAAAACATACACAGGCCTGTTTGAACATCAATAGTAACGTTTCATAAATATGAACAATAACAATGGGCTTATCCGCTAACGTTACGGTTACCTTGGAACAATCCAACAAATCAAAGGTACTGTTACCTGAAACAGATGATTTAACGTCACCGTTCATTCTACACACGGTTTATCAACAAATCTAAACGCTGAGGGAAGATTACTATGTTTTTAATGTTGGTTTTGAGCGGTGTGCATCCCCACTAACCTGGAAAGCATTTAAAACAGTAACGTTAATACAGCGTGTCGGAGGAAAACACACAGCGTCTCCTGTAGCGTTGGAGGAATAGGGTCCGCCAGTCCGCAGCGTTGGCTAACAATAGCTTCCTGTCTCATCTTGGGTCTGATAAACATTAAAGTCCTCTAAGTCAGTGTGCCTAACGCTATTTTCCGATATACTGTAGATGTGAGTGCTGTTTTCTTGTTCCAGTTGTTTTGCGTCAGAGGAGAGAGAGCAGCTGACGGTTTGCCTGAGATCAGTAGAGCAGACTGCTCTTCAGAGCTTTTCTAACATTTCATAAACAGCTGACGGAGTGGCGGTGCGTGTGCACATGTGATGCTGATGTTGCACGATGTTCAACATGCGGCATGTATAAAATTGGCCAATGTCACTCTGACCTGCTGGTCATGTCTGGTCACCTGAAGGACGGCCATTCAATCGGTGCATCTCTATTCTAAATGTTAACATAATTTGGACTGACTTAAAATAATATTATTACATTTAGCAATATGATTTGCTTTTCATTTTACCTCCAACTTTATACTTTAAGGTTTTCGAGGAGGAGCATCACATCCTGTACCTGGACCATGGAGGGGTCATTGTTGCCATCAAGGACACCTCTATTCCACTCAAGATACTCAAGTAAGATCACTGTGACATTATGTCAACATATTAATAGCGATCCTTACGACGATAACACATCCTTTAACCGGATGAGATCATATTATTTTAGCAACATCACACTAGAGGGAGTAATGTTGTACTGAATATCAACACCGCTGTGCTTAAGGCCTTTTTGCTTTAATGCAACAGTTCTACGAGCACCATTTATTAGTTAACAATAAAAGCAAAACAGATTATGATTGTTTTGTTTTTTTAAATATTGTCTCAGCCAACACAACCGGACTAGACTAAACATTTTCCACTTTACTAGCTTGATACTTTTTGCAACCTAGGTCTACATATGTATGCAGACCAGCAACTTTTTATAATGACCATTCTGTACAACCAGTGAAATAAGATTCTGTTGATAGTTGCTTTGGTGGTATCTTGTTTAGGATGACCCTCTTGGGTCTAAGGGTCTTTTCAGACACAGATGATTTTGGCATTCTCGGATACGGTATTTCTTAAATTTGAACAGATCTAAGCAGTATTTTTAAAGTACCATGTATTTTTCTATTCAGATGTAATAATATCTAAGTAGAATGTATTTCATGATTGTACTTTTTTTTTTTTTAATAACTTGTAAATTTTACAAGTTGTAAAAAATAGTTTTAGAAGTATGCTGAAATTTGTGACTAACTGTTTTGGTCACTTGAGGTGATTGTGTGAAGTTTTAGCAGAGTACCTGCCGGGTCTTTAAAGTCTTAAAGTCTTAAATTTAATATTCTAAAACAGTGGGAAACTTGTTTCAAAAAGTATTACATTTCTTTTACAGTCTTACATTATTTCGTGTCATTTCTTAGGATTAAATAAATTCCTTAAATTTCATTAAATAAATTCCTTGTGTTTGTGTGTAACTTTACAACCGTAACCGTGTGACTTAGATGTTGTACAACAGTACAGATATTGTTTACGTCGGGTTTTTTTCTTTACGCTCTTGACCGTGGAGTAGGTGTGGTCATGGACATGGATGTTTAATAACGGCTCTTGCAACATGGTGTTTTATCATAAATCCATGGACGTGGTGAGCAAGCACTGGCCCTAAACAACCAAGCTTGGGTGCAAATCAATCACTTGTCAGGAAATTTAACAAAACGTCTTGCACAGTGCTACTAACAAGTTAACTCACAGCACTAACAGCTCGTATGTTAGAATGTGCAAGTGTGTGAAAGTCTGGCCACAGGTGCGGACCAGTTGGTGGACAAGGCTGAGGGCAGTAGGGCTGAGGTTAGTACAACAAATTGGTTTGCAAGTGAGTCTAGTGCTAATAAAATGGCAGAAGTGGAAGACCAGGACCCTTATCAGTTAGCCATGGAGAGAGAGTCGTGTTTAAGAGATGACAACAGTGTTGGCGGTGCTCAAACTTTATTAGGGTACGTTTGAAATGCAGCCAACATGCTAACGCATATTTGACGGCATCACCCAGATGTGCAAATTACCGCGGTTAGAAAAAACAAACCGGATCCCAACTCTTTATTCCAGCTGCTTTCAAGCAGCCTTTAGCAGAGCAGAATAACACAATCACTAAAGCAGGTTCAGAGCCCTATTGCAACTATGGGCACATCGCATTTGCTATTTAAACGACGTGGGTGCATGCCGGTCTTAAAATAGCAAAGACACTTTTGTACACTTTTTAGTATTTTCAATTTTTTTTTAAAGATTATTTTTTTGGGGTAGGTCAGATTCAAACCCTGGACCTATGCATCAAGGCATAAACCTCTTAGTATATGTGCATCTGCTCTACCACTGCCATGTATGTTGTATTAATAGATCAGTATTAGCATTTCTCCATTGACATTCATGTTTAATTTAGCTTAAATGCTAACTAGTCCTGCAAGTCTCATGATTAGGGCTACTTGTTTTTTAATGGGATAGCTATATGCTAGACTTGATTTGCATATTCACGTATATGTAATGCCATATTTTTATGTTTCCACAATTTTACAATATTGGAAAGATCCAAAGATCGTTCCTGGGTCTTTATGTCAAGGATTTAATGTTGCTACTCAAACCTGTAAAAGCAAGATCAGATACTTATATGTATAGAGCTTCCCTCCTTGACGTGTTTGACTCCGACCTGCGTCTGTTTGCAGGATGTCGTTCCTCCTCTCTCTCCAATTTCATGTCTTCAGCTGTCCTATAAAAATAAAGGCCTAAAATGCCCAAAAATCATCTTAAAGAAAAAGATTAAACTTGACCTTTTGGTTTAGAAAAAAGAAATTCATAGCGTTCAGTGACAGATGCAAAAAAAGAAACAAATCCCCCATAAGTTTAATGGACTGTCCATCCTCTTGTAAAGTTGGTGATGAGCAATTTAAGTCTGTCAAAAAAAATGTCTCCGTAATCTCTTTAATATTACAAATTTAAAAATCTAGTTTACCAAAAAGAAATTTTATTTTACTTCAAATTAATGTAAATGTAAATTTTGATGTTGTGTATTTTACTTGCGGGGAATTTTTGTTTTAATGACCTTCCAAGAGACTATGGGTGGAAATAGCACCAATGTTAAATAATGTTAAAAGTTAATTTGTGCAATGTCCCTGTTTAAATAAAATAAATTCTAAATTGCCGCAGTAGTGTCACGTCACCGCCGGTATTGCGTGGATGCTGTTATTGTCACAGCCATGGTTTTAACTGACAAGGAGCCGGGTTCAAACAATCCTAGGAGTTGTTTGTTATATAGTCATAACTAACTCTAGGGGTCTTGTTCGCGAGTGAGGGGACCATGGAGTGTGAGATTGGTGGGAGAATCTGAGCAGCCAGTGCGGTATTACATTCGGTTTATCGCACCGTTGTGACGAAAAGGGAGCTGAGCCAGAAGGCAAAGCTTTCGATCTACCAGGCAATTTTCGTTCCTACCCTCACCTATGGTCATGAAGGCTGGGTCAGGACCGAAAGAACGAGATCCAAGGTACAAGCGGCTGAAATGGGAATCCTCAGGAGGGTGACTGGCGTCCCTTAGAGCTGGGTGAGAAGCTCAGTCATCCGAGAGGAGCTTGGAGTAGAGCTGCTGCTCTTTCAGGTCGAAAGGAGCCAGTTGAGGTGGTTCGGGCATCTGGTAAGGATGCCTTCTGGGCATCTTCCTAGGGAGGTGTTCCAGGCACGTCCAGCTGGAAGTAGGCCTCGGGGAAGACCCAGGACTAGGTGGAGAGATTATATCTCCAACCTGGCCTGGGAACGCCTCGGGATCTCCCAGTCGGAGCTGGTTGATGTGGCTCAGGAAAGGGAGGTTTGGGGTCCCTTACTGGAGCTGCTGCCCCCACGACCCGATACCGGAAAAGCGGTCAAAGATGGATGGATAACTCTAGTGCAAGGCTGTACAACAATTATGTTTTTTTCAGCCAAAAGGAGACTTATTATTGTGGTGATTGTGAACACTGTCTGTCTGTTCACAGATTCAGTATTGACGAAGGACGGACTTGGACTGTGCACAACTTTACCAGCACCTCTGTGTTCGTCGATGGACTCTTAAGTGAGCCAGGAGATGAGACCCTGGTTATGACGTGAGTAAAACCCCAATTTCTAAAAGAAAAATGTTTACTTTCAAACTGCTGTTTGAATAATCAAATGAAAGTCATATGTGCAGTTTAATCTTAAGTGATCTGAAGATCCCTCTAGAAACACTTACAAATATGAGCTTCCATTACGAACAAATATGAGCTTCCATTGCGTCAATTAATTACGTTAATTATAATATATTGACTTATAAAATAAAAAATAAATCTTTGTGGAATGATAAATTAAACACACAGTACATCTCCAATAGCTCAAAACTTCTGTCTACCTTTTACACATCCTAGAGCCCTGCCTGCCCGCATACTACATTCAAGGGAGCTCATTTCTCTCCAATCACAACATTTCCCTCTCTGTATGTTGGAGCGAGGCGCGCAATTTTGTGACGTTAACAGAAATTGGTCACTCTTGATTTCCTGCAAAGCAGTCCTCTCTCTTAACCTCCAGAAAGTTTGATTGCAGTTACAGCAGAGGTTCATGGGAGAGGATGCCTTTATGCATTCTCTGCTCTCCCTGCCTCTCCACTCTGACAATTTATTACTAGGTAGAGCCTTTTGCACTCCTGTTCAATGTGTTTCGGTCTCCCTTTCTTCGTTTTTGTCTCTGGGGACTCTTTGTCAGGCTCCACTATGCTTAGTTTAACACAGAAGTCTAGGGCAGGTTGTTTTAGTAGCCAGCCTGCCTTTTTATTTGGCGTAGTTTATTAAATTGATTACATTTATTAAAGAAATAATTGGTAGTTGGCTTACAAGTTATTTATAGGGATTTGGCCCTTTTCCACCAGAGTGAAATATCATAATAATTTTGTTTAATTTTGCACAGACATTCACAGTGATGGGAATAACTGCGTTATACGTACCGAAGTTACTAACGGCGTTATGTATAACTTTTTAAGTAATCTAAGTGATTACTCTTCCCATCTTAATAATGGTGTTACCGCCCTTACTATAATTTAAGCAGCATGAAATAATTTTCATCAGACCAACTAGATTGCTCAGCCGAGAGGCAAAGACTTTTTTTTTACTGTTCTTCCTTGGTTAAATGTAAATGTAAATGTGCTGTATTTATATAGTGCTTTTCCAGTCTTAACAACTGCTCAAAGCGCTTTTACATCTACAGGAAACATTCACCATTCACACACATTCATACACTGTGGCCGGGGCTGCCGTACAAGGTGCCACCTGCTCATCAGATAAACATTCACACACATTCACACTCCGATGCGCAGCACCGTGGGCAACTCGGGGTTCAGTGTCTTGCCCAAGAACACTTCGACAAAGACTGCAGGGGCGTGGATCGAACCACCAACCTTCCGATTGGCAGGCAACCGCTCTACCACTGAGCCACAGCCACAGCTGGGGAGCCGGTTAGTGGGCAGTACACTAGACAAGCGCAGAAATGCTGATGGATGGCTGGGGTTGAGTAAAATTTCATGGTAAGCTAATCAGAGGTAGAGTTGGGCGGGTGTTCAAAGCATGTATAGTCAGACACACAACGAACAACACAAGCGAGTCAGTCAACAAGAGACAGGTATGGCGAGCCCGACTGAGGGGCAATAAATATCAAAAGTTTCACAACATCTATTGTATTATTTTTTTGGATCCACTGTATAAACATAATACATGGGATTCATTGGAGGCTAGTCTCACTTTGTCCCAGATTAACAATAAAATACAGATTTGTGTCCACTATTTCTGTTAATAATGTATTGTATTAAGTGTCCATTTTAATATTCAGATTTGTCACAAATAATTGAACATGTATTTTAAGTTCCGTTAAAGAGGGATATAGGTGGGGTCACATTTGTGCATTTGAAAATGTACTTGAAAGTAATGCAGTAGTTATTTCCTGAAGTAACTAGTTCTATCATTTGTAACTGAATAACTAATTTTGTTACTTTTTGAAAGAATTAACTAGTAACTGTGACTACTATTTTAAAAGTAACTTGCCAAACACTGGACATTCATGACTGATCTCTTGACTCTTCATCTAGCATTCTAGCAATGGGCCTAATTTTCCATTTGTCAAAGACTTAAAAGTGTATTACAAGCAAGTCTAAAAACAAATGCTGAATGTTAGTCAGTCTCAACTTTAACTCAATAATTGGTTACCTGTTTAACAGTTATTTAAAAAAAAGCACAATAATGAACTAGCAAGGGGGTATTGATATCCGACACACTTGATTGATTGATTGCACGGCCTAGGACAAGTTAGAAAAAGTTGGTTTTGCACAACTGCATTGCGTGATTTTGTAAACTGTGTGGGAGACCTCCAGAGTGCCAAACAGGAATCTAAAGTTTTGCGTTATAGCATTTTTTAATTACCTACACAAATTTGTTTGTGTGTCAGGTCAATCTGAAGATGCTACCTGCCAATTTTCATGCAGATCGGTTTAATGGTCTAGGAGGAGAGCAAAAAAATAGGTTTTTGATAAATGTTGAGTTTTTCGTATAAAAGTCTAGACGGAAATGGGCGTGGGCTATATCTGGCGATTCATTTGGATCCAAGGAACACATCTATGGTGCCACCTAGTGGCAGGGTACTGGACCAGTTCTGAAAACCCCTCACAAAAGATAAAAGAAAGTATTCTTGCTGTTAAGTGCAACTGGCATACCTTTCTAGTTTGCACTCTGCCACTACCTTCTGTAGCGTTTCAGAATAGGGAGTGCTTGTGTGCTACTCATATGGGGGCAGCGTCTGTAGAATTGACGTTTTTATTTCCCACTCAGTCTATATGAGCTGTCACCGCGAGAAAGCTTTACGTAGCACGAGAAGTCCAACCATCGGTCGTAAGTGAAAGGGAGGGTAAGTTATGTTATGGGCCCATATGACACGTAAATTCAATTTTATTTTTTTGGTCCAATATGTATTTGTATCTAAAGGCCAGTTAAGCACTGTAGGGAAGAGAAGTTGGACATATTTTATCTCATTCCAGTGATTCTGATCTGGGTGATGGTGTTGGATATGTTAGATGTATTTCCACTCACATACCCGACAACTGCTAAACAACGCTGACACACAGTCCTCGCCTTATCCAGTATCCAGTTTCCTCATCTCCTTTAATATTGCAAGTTTTCCCAAACTTGCAATATTAAAGAGGACCCACAACTCTTTTGGGTCTCTACTACTCACCATAGGCTAGGCTACTCGTCCATATTATTGTTCTGCTTACTCTAACTCACTTGGCTTGGCTACCGGCTACATAACTTTAGATCTAAGCAGGGCTACAGGTTAGGTGTCCCTAAGAAATGTATGTCTAACGGTAGTTCTGCCTTACATTGATTCATTTGCACATGTGTTTTATTCATTTTTATTCTGTGTATTCTCCGTATTCTAACTGCTACATTGTTTTGTAATTGATTACGTCCCACACACAACACAGTTATACAACAGATACCTTATTGTTTGATTTCAATATCAATTGATCGATGTTTCGCAAAATTGATTCAGTGGTTCTTTAACTTGTTGGAATGAGACATAAAAATAATGGTAATAGTAGAGGAAAAGTGCTTTGGTGCATACAGTAAAGGTGCTGCTTGACAAGTAGCTAATGCCAATGTAATTTTTGGCAGGTAACATAAGATTAAGACACCATTCAACACGCTCAGTTATTTTTAATATGATTGTTTTGACCACCGTTAAAAACTCTGGGCTGACGCATGAATTCATCAGTAACGTTAGCTGTATAGATAGACGGCTAATCTAATTATTAATAATTACTAATAATTTAGCTAGCTTGCACAACCCTGTCTTCTGTCTCAATCTCCCCGCACTGCAAGTCTTCAGTCGGGATGAGAGCTGACAACAGCCCCAGGGATACATCCACAGTCAGCCCCCAGCCAGCTAGCAGCCATCCACTATTATTACAGCCCCGGCCCGGGGACACATTCACAGTCAGCCCCTAGCCAGCTGGCAACCATTCAGTATCATTACAGCCCCGGTCCAGGGACACATTCACAGTAAGTCCCCAGCCAGCTAGCAACCATAGACTATCAATATAGCCCCAGCCCGGGGACACATCCACAGTTAGCCCCCGGCCAGCTAGCTGCCATCCCGGTCAGCACTTAACTCCGGTGCAAAGGACGCTAACGTCAGTTTACTAAACCATTGTGAAACAGACCCAGGCACTCGGGTCAACACAGCGACCATTCGTAACATCACACATCTGTTAGCGTTACCGGTGCCCTCGCTTTGCTTATAGCTGTCCTAGAATGCATACAGTACCGTTCCACATTCTAAACATTTTAACATACAAGCTATGGACATGTTTATCATGCTAACATGCTAAAACACCCAATTTTGTTTACATCCATAATAGGCCCAAGATGGTAACCTTACCACCTATATATTCTGTATTATTGCTGTCGGTTCACGGATTAGTTCTGTGCCGCCGGAAGTTCCGCCGGATGTTCCACCAGATGTTCCGGTTAATGTTCCGCTGTATGACCTTCATTTTCAGCCGGCTGGTCCTCACCTACCGCTTTGTCTGTGTCGGCACTCTGAACTTCAGTCGATTATGTGTACTATTGATAACTGCTCCTCAGATCTCTGCAGATTGGTTTAAAGAAATGCCAATAAACCAGAGCCCTCATTCCCTTATCCAGAAATGTTTATTGGGCTAGCCCAACGTTCCTCTGCAGCCCTGTGAAGATAGGTCTGGCACTGCGAGACTACAACCTATGTAAAAGAAATAATGGGTACCCCAATTAAAATACTGAGGAATTTCTACTCCTGCACCATCAAGAGTGGGGAACATTCCTGTCTGATATGGAACCAGCACCAAACAGGGCCACAAGGCCCTGCAAAGAGTGGTTAGTTTGGTTGAACATACAATAAGTGGTATTGCAAGAAAATGGCTCGGAGAATCATTAAAGATCCAACCACCAAAATAACAGCGGTAAGGTATCGGATACAACAAGCCGGAACTGGGAGAGTCAGGAAGAGCTTTTACCCTTAGGCAACTAGAATCCTAAATCAGGTCACTGCCCAACGAACATATGGTGGCATAAAAGCACTGGCGACCCTTTTACACAGGGATTGAACCACTGACCTACTGATTGGTAGGCAACCATGGGTTTTGCCACTTCAACAATAACCGTTGCAAAATTCACATGTTTGAAAATACGTTGGTGGTCCCATAGCTTCTGCACCGTAGCAAAGATGTCAGCCGTTGAGTGCGAGTAGTGTCCACTTAACATATTGACCGCTTTAAGTTAAAAGTTAAACTGGGTACTTGTAGTGCCTTACGTTCGGCCATACTTCGTCAGTGTGACCGCACTATGTACTCAAAATAGCAAGTGTAAGTACAGAAGTGTGCAATTTGAGACACAGCGTTAGAGTTCTTATTGTTGTTATTGTCTTGAATTTGAATTTAGAGATTTTTCTATGCCTTAGTCTTCTGGTAAAAATTAACAATACTGATTATTGGCACAAAATGTTGGCAGCTTCTTACATTGTGTATGTAGGTTTCAAACGTTCAAATGTGTAAAAAAGAAATAGTTTTTCCCTCTCTTCATCAGTAAGCTAGCTGGAGTGAGACTTGTCATATCATCTTAGACTCCATGCCTTGGTAGAGATAAGGCCAGTTCCCAGCTGTAATCTGCTAAGAAGGGCAAAGAGATGGCCACACACATACACAGACAGGCAGTATCACACAAAGAGAAGAGACTTGAACACTTAAACACACAATCATCTGTCATGTGCAAGACACACACACACACACACACACACACACACACGCAGATATATACATACATTCTGGCTCCAGGGTCGGCAGCCAGGGAGGGGTGTTGAGGGCAGTTTATGTCTGACAGATTACCCAGGGTCTATTTCCTTGCCACTGAGTTTCGATTTTTGACGGCACCGCCTGCCATCCAATAATGAAGTCTTTGAGCAGTGAGATAGCACCAAGGACAGGTGGGAGAGCAGAGATTGTCCACCACTCATACAAATGGCAGCTGGTCAAATATCAGATACTGGACAGACTCAGTGGGCCTATACTGCGCGTGCTGCTGTCTGAGAGCATCATGCCATTTTATTGCTACTGAAAAAAAAATTTCACTTTCGTATTTCCCTGCACAATGCACTGTAACAAACATTGTTTGAAAAGCAAATGTCTGCAAACTTGCAGACAGATCCCTGAAAAGGTTTGCTCACTCTTAGCTCTTATCTTTACAAGACTAAAGGAAAAGTTTGCCACTGTTAATGAATGTGGATTTCTTTTCACTTAGCTGATTGGAGTTTTGTTTGTTTACTAAAAGAGCTCCTATGGTCGGTGGAGTAATTAATCAAACTTGAAAAAAGTGCTAACAAACAAAGCATTAGAGTTGTTCTTAAAATTTTATGATAAAAAAATATCAGTGATGATTTTACCATTTGGTGTCATGTCATGAATGGGGCCAGGATATTTCAGATAAACGTCTGATTGATATACCACACTTTAAATCTCAAATAGCTGGAATAGCTTTTAATTTACCTGTATTCATCAGAAGTGTCACATATATTGCTCACATCGCGTGAAAATAAAACATAATATCTCATCTACCATGTTGATGATCGACTGCTGGGCCAACTGGATTAACTTAAACAAAGATGACAGTGCACTGCGCTATCTATTCATAAGCATGTCTTAACAGAAACGGTCTCTGCATTTTAATAATTAAAAGACAATCACGTCAGGCAGGAATTTTCAGCTTTATCTCCCTTGTTGCCTACATTGTTTTCTATGTTCTTCTAGTCTTTAGAGCGAATGCATTTGCAGCTAGGAAATTAGATAGTGACTGCATCTGCTAGGGCTGCACGATTATGCCCAAAACGATAATCACGATTATTTTGATCAATATTGTGATCACGCTTAATTAAAACTGTTATTTGTTGATTTTAACCAAAACAAATTTAATTTTCACATAGGCTATTTATAACTGCTTTCACATCCATATTATGCTACATTCTTCTTATGTTGAAGTTGTATGTTTTCTAGACATACAGCTGCAACACATGTAAATGAAAATTATCTATCTGAAATAGCGTAGGATTTAAAAAACTAAAAAGCTCCGGAGAGTAAGAAGAGAGAACTGAGAGGAGAGATCCAACACACAGGCACGGCTTTACAGAAGAAGAGGGTCATGTAACGCAAAATTAAACCATATTGAAATAAATAAAACAGCAGCGGATGCAAGGACATTAGGTGCACCGGTGCAACCTAGAGTCAAAATATTACTTGCGCCTTAGAGCCGTGTGAGCTAACAGACACAACTAGCACCAACTAGCACTGGTCATTGCTGTTGTCTGAAAAACAACACAGACGGGACAAAATGTTGTGTTTACTAGCAAACTGGTAAACCTTGAGACCAATGTATAACCAACTGCTATCTGTTGAATTATCCTCCCCTTACTATGTCCTCTGTGACTGTCTACATCTAGAAACTAAGCTACACTGTTCAGGAAACAACTCTGACTGGCACATGATCCGACAGTGGTTACGGAGCTGTAGATAGGCTTTGCAAAAAAAAACGGCGCTTTCTATAAAATAAAGCATTTAAAAATTTGAAGCAAATTTGATCGTGGGAATTCAAAATCGTGGTTGTGATTAAAATTTGCAGCCCTATCATCTGCATTCTTAAACGTAGATGCACATTTTACACAGCTGGAAACTGACACGTTACTATAGCCAACATAAAACGCTGGGTGAAAGCCTAAATACATATTTTAATATAGACTTATTTATGCATTTCTAAAAATATATTTTTTTCCCTTTATTAGACAGACAAAGATGTTTGAAAGGGGGAGAGAGAGAGGGGGAGTGAAATGCAGCTAAGGGGCCGCAGGCTGGATTCGAACCCAGGCCCGCTGCGTTGAGGAGCAAGCCTCTGTATTTGGGCACCTGCTCTAACCACTGAGCTGGCTGGATGACCTCTGCAAATATTTTTATTTTGACTTTTAGTATCCTTTATAAGTTTGACCTCTTAAATGTGAGTGAAGGCTAGCTAGACAAATTAAAAATTGCATGTTGCTACAGTTTGCATGCTCTGCCACATTGCGGATTGCAAAGAACAACCGAATACAGGAGCCACTTTTTGTAACTTGAGTGAACTCACCCTTTAACAACCAAGCCTTAAAGGGACAGCATTAGCAACGCATAAAGTTTTAATGAGCACTGATGACAGAAAGTTAGAGCTGAAAGAAAAACAGATTGGAGAACAGCAAACTCCTAGATGAACAATTCAATTTCATTTATAGTTTCAAATGTTATAGTTTTATAGTGTCAAACAAAAGGAATCCTATGAAACTTTACAGAGTAGGTTTAGACCACACACTCTATAATTTACAGTGATCCAACAATTCCCCCAAGAGCATTAGCATTTGGTGTGACAGTGGAAAATATTCCTTGAGGCAGAAACCTTTAACGGCACCTGGCGTTAAATGGGAAACCATCTGCCTCCAACAGTTGGGGGCAGAGATGGAGAGAGAAAGAGAGATGCACAGCAACTACATAAAACAATAAATTTTTGTAAAGACTTGATTCCTAACTGAGAAAAACTAAAATTTTAACTTTATTCATAAATCTTCACACAAATAGTACAATGTAGTGAAATTGTATTACTGCATTCAACCCATCCTTCGTAGGAGGAGCAATGGATAGCCACATACAGCATCAGGCGAGCAGCTTGGGGTTCAGTGTCTTGCTCATGACACTTTTGAAATGTGGCCGGAGAAGCCTGGGATCGAACCACAATCTTGTGATAATAACAGTAGGTGAGAAATGTTCAAACATACAACTAAAAGACATTTGAGTTCAGAATAGTAGACATTGCCTGTAAGACATCACCATCTAGTGGAAAGGAAGGGGGGTTACCTTTGTGAGGTGATATAAGAGTACTTTTTTCAAGGCTTTGCTCCTGTATGATTTTATTCTAGAAGAGTCTATTCATACGTAATATTAATAATCCATGTAATATGCAGCAAGCCAGTTTAGATCAAGGTTATCTGTGTGTTGGAGCTTTCAATAATTCCATCATATAAGGAACATCATAACCAGAATTTCAAAGGAAGTATACAAATATGAAAACAGGAAGTGGCTCGAAACCTTTCATGATTCATAAGACAACTCTGAGGACATATACTGGACAAAATGGGAGTCAAAGTCATAGCGCCCTCTAGTGGCAACAAAGTAGGCCTAAAAGTCAAGGTGCTATATTTAAACTCCTCGTTGAGATTTCATTCAATGGACTTCAAATTTGGTCGGTACCAAATCAACAAGTTAAAGATGGAAATTTATTTGAAGAAAAAAATTTCGGCCAACGGTGGGAGTGTGGCGGCCATTTTGAGTGTTTAGCGATGAACAAGAAAGTTGCTGTAACTACAGTGTACAGTGTTGTCATATCTGCTTGAAATTTCCCACAATCAACAAGAGTCCAGGCCTATATACATGCATACAGGCCAATATTGACTTTTGGTCATAGCAGCAACAGTTGCAGTTGGCAACAGGAAATCAGCCTTATATGACACGAAACTTATGGCGGTTTTCCACTGCGTGGTATCTACTCGACTCGCCTCGGGTCTACTCGCTTTTTTTGGTTTTCCATTA